>NC_069000.1:17364252-17369368 GCF_001194135.2 Octopus bimaculoides
AAGGTCTTTAAACTTTTAAATTTTCATATTCAAAAGAGACATTATCAACTAATTAATGAGTGACATTAATGAGTGGAATTAATATATTGGTAACGGTTGCTACATCCTCTGAGAAAATTATATATATATATATATATAAGGGAAGAATGGAAATGTTAGTATTACATTTATTTCACAGTTTACAATTGTTTCAATAACATACAACATGTATGAAGAGGGAAGAGAGCAATGATACAATCACATCAATTATATGATACTCATTATATAATGGATGACCTACAGTCATAACACTTGTGAACAAATACAGTTGCAGAGTGGATGAATTTACTTATTTTGGATGACCTGGTATGAGGTTATTAATTGATTCAGGAAGGAGGAGTTAATGATGGAAGTGTCAATTTAATTGTATTTCTTGACAATATCATTTTACATTACAAGTTCCATTCACAGACTCAGGTATTTGTTTGGTCGAGTTGATAAGATTTCGTAAAAGTTTTTTTACAACTACATCAGTCGCAATAAATTAATTAGGACCAGGTTAAGTTTGGTCATTTCAAAGATTCTCTAATATCTTGAAAAGGAAAAGGACAGAAATAGCCCCAAAAAGATTGGATGGTTATATTTGGAATGCCCCTGTGCATAGATTTGTTTAATCGAAGTTGGCTTGAGGTTAAATAACAACAATAATTACCTTATCCACTGCAACATATTTATCTTTTAGAATGATACTAGTGTATTAGATTGGCATGGGTGGATACATATATGTTTACTATTCCTTCCTTTACGCAGTTACTTGATCTCCTAAATATTAAAAGCTGAATTGCTCTCACCACCTATATACTAGGCTTGAAAACAAAAGAATGAGATGGTTATGATAGGAATGCCTTTGGTCTTAGGTCTATTGAATTAGGGCAGACCTGGGAAAACAATCATACTACTAGATACACTGCCAGAAAAGGAGAGGGTATGGTCATGGCTGGAACAAGTTGGTTCTAGGTCAGTTGGATCAGTTCAACGACAGCATATACACATGTAACAACTTGATAAATCTATACATATAAACTTAATGCACTGCAAGAGCTACATAGCACAATACCAAAGAAATAAAGTGAATTTATGCGTGGAAGGAAACAGGCACTGATGTACGAACAATGAGTATATAATGTCTTTATAATCTTTACATGACTGTTTAATGAATGTCCTACAAATATATGAGAAACAGATGCTTGCTAAGCTATATAAAAGCATTCGCAGCAAGTAACCTGGGGAAGATTACCATTGCAGTTAGTTAAGTTTACAATAATTCTATCAGACAATTTCAATAATAAACAAAATATTACAATAACCACTTTAAAGTTAGGGTCCCAAATGTAACAATAACTTAATCTCACTTAAACTGAAGTCCAAGAATATATACATTATATATATATGCGTACATGCACACACACACACACACACACACACACACACACACACACACAAGCTACTTCAGTATATTGTTTACATGTCAAAAGGTAGCTGCTTTGTGAAGCAATGCTTTTGTATTTAGAATATTGCCCCTCCTTTCCTCACTGCTGCTAACTGCAGCCAGACAAAAACTGCAGCAGCTGCAAACCCTATCACACAATTGAACAGTGTGAGATCTATGCACTCCTTCACTGTATTATGCTATTATTGTAGCGACTACTGTGGGAATCTGTTCACTGCATGTCCTCTCACCCAAACTAAACATTTTACACAAATCACACTACTTAGTTCTCCCAACTCCAATCATTTACAACAAATAACATCAATCACACCCCCTTCTTTATCTGCACCAACCTCTAGATATACAATGCTTCCTGTCCCAAGAATCTTCCCAATATGTTCTATAGTATCCTGGGTATTTTTCATTTCATATTCAACACAAACAGCTCTTCAAACATTGCCATTAAGCTCACTCTTAACTCTTTAGCATCCACACCAGCTGAAAATGAACACCATCACAAAAAATTAAACAAAAAAATGTTTTTTACTTAGACCCACCATTTTCTAGATATGTTCTATTTACTAAAAAGAGCCCCACCCACCCCACTCTACTCAGACAAAAAACACAATATAATATAATTTCCTTCAGTTACATCATTCCATAATATTTATATATGTGAATATATCAACAGACACTAGCGATGGTTTTATGAATACAAAAGAATTCAGATAAAAGGCTTTCTTTGAGCTTATTAACAGTTTTTTTTTTTTACAAGCTTAATCACTATAATTTATATTACATTTTATTTTGTAGCCAAATTGAGATTGAAGAAATTTCTAAATAAGTGTGCAAGAAAATATACTTTGGAATATAAGTACCAATCCAGGCCACTGGATTGGCAGAACTGTTACAGCAGATGAGATGTCTTGCAGTGTTTATTCTGACTCTTTGCATTCTGACAGCCAAGACCATTTTTGTGACTGTGACAGCGCTGATAAGATAATTATTTCTAATTAAGGTGCAGGGACAGTAATTTTGGGAGGAAAGGGTTAGTCAATTACACTGACTCCAGTCCTTTATTTTATCAACTCTGAAAGGATGAAAGGTAAAGTTGACCTCAGTGATATTTGAATTCAGAATGTAAAGAATTGAAATGCCACAAAGCATATTGTCTGATGCTCTACTGATTCTACCAATCCACCACCTGTAATTTCTAATTTATGCACAAGGCTAGCAATTTGGGTGGAGGTGTTAGCCAATTAAATTCACCCCAATACTTGACTGATATTTTATTTTATAGACCCACAGAAAGATAAAAGGCAAAGTTTACCTCAGTGGGATTTTGAACTCGGAACAAATACAAGAGGCATTTAATCTGATGTTCTAGTGCTTCTGTCAATCCACTGACATGTAACCATGCTAACAATGATAACTACTGATTAAGATCACACCAAACTGATTCTCTAAACATATTTGTATGCCCATAGTGGTAAATCTCATGAGTCCTTAAAAATATATTCAGTGACAGATTTTCATAATATTGATATGCTCAAGCAGAGATGATGAGGAAACTCAATCACAATAAACATTTCAGGATTACTACAAAATTTCTATTGCCCCATGAAAGTTAAGACAGCTGGAGTCAACAAGAATTTACATCATAAATTGGAATTTCAATTATATAAAAATGTTACGTTTTCTCAGTTATCTTTCAATTCAGCTCAAAAGATACGAAAACAAAACAAACTAGATCTTCCTTTCTCAAGATTTGCTTCAGATAAGTAAATAACATGTAAAAAAAAAAAATTCTGCCACAAGGATAATGGAAGAGAGGGACATTACAAAACAGAAGCAGTTTAACAAAATCAAGATAAGCATATAAAAAAAAACAAAAAACAATATAGAAAGGAATACTAGTAGCAAGTGCTGTTTTCCCAGCTGTGTTCTCCAGCCAGATTCAT
Source organism: Octopus bimaculoides (assembly GCF_001194135.2). NCBI lineage: Eukaryota > Metazoa > Mollusca > Cephalopoda > Octopoda > Octopodidae > Octopus > Octopus bimaculoides. The sequence continues at coordinate 17,367,682 of NC_069000.1, forward strand.
GATAAGAGTAGGCCCACTCACTCCAGCAATATTCCTCACTCTCACTCACCATTACTCGCACAGCAAATTTACTGAGGGATGTGAATGGGGCTGCACCTCCTGATTTCTAATATCCATACAAGATAATAAATCTTAAGTGAAGAAACAGTTAATTAAAATGACCTCAGTACTTAAGGAATATTTATTTTATTGATCCCTCTTTCCAGAGGGTAAAGTGTAAGGTCATCCCTACTGGGATTTGAAATCAGAACACAAAGACACATTTAGCCCAGTACTCTATGACTTCTACATAATAATAATAATAATAATGATGATGATGATAATAATTTTCTAACATAAGCTTAAAGCTAACTAAGCATATGTTATAAAATGAACATTTCTTCACCCTTTCATTTCCAACACAGTTGAAACCAGCTCTGGCACTGAGTATAAATGTCTTGTTTTCATAAGTTTTGAATTAAAATCTTCCACCAAACCTTTGTCGCAATTTATATTCCTAATACTAGCTGAATGATAACTAAGTTATTTTACTAAATTCTTTGTTATATTTAAAGTAACTGAAAGAAACACAGAGCATCTCAAAATAAATACAGTAATAAAAGGGTTAAACATACAAATTTTCTTCCTCCAGATAAAATTAATTTCAAGAAAAATTTTAAAATTCCAAATATTTCATAATCAAAAACACTTCCAGTCTCTAAGATCCCTCTATAAGGAATTGATATAACCTTTTAAAAATTGATACAGATTTGATAATAAAAACATAGATATTAGATATTCCAAATCTCTTATGGAATATTAGAGCCTGTAACAGAAAATGTTTTCAGAATGCTCATTGTAATTATATTCTGACAGATCAGGTGCCAAGGAACATAACAATCAAATATGATAGGTAACAAATATATGTTATAAGAAATCCTATAAGCAAAAGTAAAGAACAGCAGCAAAGAAATTCAAAAGATATGAAAAAAAAGATAAAAACATGCTAGAAATGTAGAACAAAACATTTTCAATGGAGTGAACTAAAAAAATCTGCATTTTAAAATAATTTCATTTTAAAATTGGAAAATCATAAATTTTCCTGTTTTTGTAATTTTTTTTATTTAAGTTTTAAAATTGAAAAATCATGTTAGTCCCTATGTTTTTCATTTAGATCTTTAATCATAAATTTACCTATAATTTCAAGTTTTAAGATTAAAAGAAAAAAATTACATACTTTCCCAGTTAAGCCTTAAAATTGTAAAATATTTTTCTTAAATTGTTTCATGATATAGTCTTCTTATGAAACAAAATAAATACTAACACAGAAGTTGTTTCAGTGAACAAATCCCAATAAATCTATAATTAAAATTTCTAACAAAAGTTTAAGTTAGCTTACATTGGGTTTCCTATCAAATACATTAGACTAAATGATATTACTATGGCTATGGTTTCTGCACTGTTTCAGAATCTAAATAGAGCACTTGCCAAAGGAAGAGAAAGAAAAGGGTGGAGTAGAAAGAGAAAATAAGAGGAACACCTGTACTTTACATATGTAAATATCTCAGTTGGTAAGAAATCACAGACTAATTAATAAGTTAAATATCTCAAATAACTTGCATAAAAGTACATGGGACACAACACAATAAACTTCATTGATAGGATAACTTCTAATGCATATATATATATATATATATATATATATATA
>NC_069000.1:17369731-17372915 GCF_001194135.2 Octopus bimaculoides
GGTACTGGCAACGGTCACGCTCAGGATGGTACATCTTATGTGCCACCCGCACAAGAGCCAGTCCAGGGGCACTGGCAACGATCCCACTTGGCTTGCCGGGTCTTCTCACGCACAGCACATTTCCAAAGGTCTCGGTCAGTAGTCATCACCTCGGTGAGGCCCAATGTTCGAAGGTCTTGCCTCACCACCTCAGCCCAGGTCTTCCTGGGCCTACCTCTTCCACGGGTTCCCTCAACTGTTAGGGAGTGGCACTTTTTCACGCAGCTATCCTCATTCATTCTCACCACATGTCCAAACCAGCGCAATCGTCTCTCTTGCACACCACTACTGACGCTTCTTATGTTCAGCTTATATATATATATAAAACTTCGAATGTAGACACAAAGTCTTACGCTTTGCAATGGAAGATATAGTTCAGGGCTAGCCAACCTGAGGTCCGCGAGCCACATGAGGCCTGCAAGCCACATGCAGCCCGCAGACTTTTATCTTGTGGCCCGCTTGATATTTTCTTGAAATGGGTTTATCTGAACAAACATTTAAAAATTTTTATCAAAAATTAAAGATTGTAATGAAAAGTAAGAAAGAAAGATTCTACTGTTTTTGCAAGGATAATACTTCATATTGAATTAACGATCATTCATTCATTATTGTAATAATAGCATGAGAAAGCAAAACGCTTTCAGTTCTATCAGCAGTGCTCTATTCTTGTGGCATGCGTATGTAGTTTGCAATTGTTAACTGAACATCTTTTTTGCTATCCTTTATATGTACGCACATTTATGTATACACTTTAAAATATACAAGCAGCCCTCAAAAAAACTTTCTGTGATTAAAGTGGCCCGCAATGTAATTTGAGTTGGCCAAGCCTGGTATAGTTGACTGACCCTTAACTAGAACTTAAAGAGCTGAAGTGTAGCTGACCTCAATATTCAACTGGTACTTTGTAACTGAGGTATAGGTGATTGTATTATCAACCTCAGAGGAATGACCAGCAAATTCAACCTCAGCAGGATTTGAACTCAGAATGTTACTAAAAATTGCAAGCTATTTTTGTATGGTGTTCTACCAATTTTTTCATCTACCACCTTCTATAATAATCTTTTCTATTATTGGAGGAGGGGGTAAGTCAATTACATTGACCCCAGTGCTTAACTGATACTTATTTTAAAATAACTCAGGGGATTTTGCCTGACACATCACCTCTTCTAACAATCCACAGCACACAGTAATTGATTTAAACATTGAAACAAGGCCTAAAATTTCAAGGATTAGTTGATTAAATTAATTTCAATACTTGATTGGCACTTTTTTTTTATGAGCTCTGAAAGAATGAATAGCAAAAATGACTTCAAGAGATTTGAACTCAGAATATAAAGAGTCAGAACTAATATTACAAGGCATTTTTCCAGTGCTCTAATGATCCTTACAAATAATAATGTCTTACAACAGGCTCAAAGTCAGAACTTTCTTTTTTTATTTTTGTAGGAGTTGACACATACTTGTCAGCTGGATTGAAATGGATTACCCATGCTCAGTCCACTGCAGGATGAGGTCCTCAGCATGTTCTCTCTACCAACTATGGTCTGATTGGGAGGCCATGAATTTAATCTTGTGATCATACTGGTTTGATGAGCCTACTTCGTCACACTGGCTCAACATGGTTTGGCAGCAGGATGCAGTTTTACCCAGGAGTAGTTAAGTCAATTACATTGACCCCAGTGTTCAACTGGTACTTATTTTATCAGCCCCAAAAGGATGAGAGGCAAAGTTGACTTCGTGGAATTTGAACTCAGAATGTAAGGATGCACGAAATACCGCTAAGCATTTCACCTAGTGTACTAATGATTCTGTTAGCTCACTGCCTATTTGTCAGTTATACAACCCCAATATTTGATTGGTACTTCATTTTATCAACCATTGAAGAATAAAAAATGGGGATCAGGACATACAGAGGATGGAACAAATGCCACAAATCATTTTGCCAGATGCTCTAGCAATTCTGCTAATAATAATTCTTCCTTCATTTACTACAAGGACCCATTCATTCATACTACATGTTACCAAAAGGGTTTAATTGATGTGACAATTATTATACACAGAAAAGATAAGTAATTAATTTCTATTATGCAACTAACGCACTTGGGAAAGGCATGAAAGTCACAAAATTCAATCCCTCTCCCAACTGAAGAAACAATATCTGACCTTGTACCAGTGTAACAAATCTATAATGTCTGAAATTCCAGTATTGTAGATATACACACATACATGCATACTAAGAAGTAGGGAAAATATGGATGAAATAATTTAAAAATAACAATCATAATCGGAACCTCCATATTTTCATAGCCTCGTAGCTCAGTTTAATACCATCAACATAATTGTCATCCTTGGGTAACATTAGCAAAGCTGACTTTGTTGCAAATATTCAGACTCGACACCAATATGAAACCCACCATTCTCTTTTCTGCTCATATTTTTTCCCTAACAGATTTCAACTTTACATGGAAATTCAAGCTGAACATCAACAATATCAATTCCAGTAGTTACAGTACTGTTGCTAAAGCTATGGGTACTACAACTTCCCCTTGACAAAAAACATTAAAAAAAAATACTCAGAAAGGGCTAGAAAAGGTCATCAGCTCAGCTTCCTCTAGTTGACTATACCATAAAACAAAAAACCTGGAAGGATTTGCTAAAGGTCATGAACACAGCCCCTTCACCCTTGACTGACTTATAAAAGCATTTACAAAAAAAAATGGAAGTCTAGTCATGTAGTTTTTCAGTTTTGTCAAATATTTGGAGGGAAGTGTTTGAAAGAAAAAGAAGTAAAAGCAAATATGTCCAAAATATTCAACAAGAAATTATACAGGTCTGTTAAAGTCCTATGTTGTGACCAATTGTGTTGTTGTGCCCCACAAACCCATCCGATTATGCCAGCAAGCAGATGTAAAAATTATAGTGATAATAAGATATATATATCATCATCATTTAACAGACACACACTCACATGCATACTTGTGTATGTACATAAATATACACACAAACACACAGACATTTATCAATACATGTATGTATGTATTGTATGCATGTATATATGTATTGCATGCATGTATATATGTATTGTGTGTATATATATATGTATTGTGTGTATATATATATGTATTGTGTGTATATATATATATAT
>NC_069000.1:17373015-17380153 GCF_001194135.2 Octopus bimaculoides
ATATATATATATATATATATATATATATATGTACATACACACACACACACTGTTAGTGATAATGCCTACCTATATCTAACAAAGATTAGACCCTCTGCTACTTAACGTGTAATTAGCAACAAAGACTAACACACACCATGTTAATAATTATCAGTAGTAATTCGTTTGTGAGTGAGGAAATAAATAACAAATCAATTAATAGTGGAAACATCTGGCTATGTATGAGAATTTCTCAATCATCACCAAGGAATCACAGAAATTTTCTTCTTATATGCAGAAATGAGATACCAATCTACCTACTCACTACAAGCAAAGTCCCTCACCATGTGAGATACAAAACTTTATGGTTGCCAACTTCTACTTTGGCATCGTAAAAGTTAGGTCAGGAGAGATTGAAGAGATATTGTGCTGTGTACAAGAAGTAAAATAGAATTAATCTCAGCCACATTCCACAAAAGAAAAGAACTAAGAAACACAGCATATGTGCCACTACAGCAGTATCACTTTGATCTTTCTTGACTTACATTCATGATGCCAAAGTTGATGATGGCAGCTCTAAAGTTTTGTATCTAACATAAAGAATGGTATTTCTGAGTGGTAAACAGAGATGCAGAGCGGTTATATTGTCTGCAGAGAAATGAACATATGAGCTACATGTGGTAGTCAGTGTGCAATACAATAATTAAACTTAAAGTAGTCATGGACAACAACCAGAACATTTATCTACTTATGCCAAAGCAGACAGTAGAGCTTGGTGCAGTCCTTGGGCTTGCCAGATCCTGTTAACCCCTTTCGATACCAACCCAGCTGAAACCGGCTCTGACTCTGTAGTACAAATGTCTTGTTTTCATAAATTTTGAATTAGAATCTTCCACTAAACCTTAGTCACAATATATGTTCCTAAGACCAGCTTAATTATAACTAAGTTATTTTACTAAATTCTTGGTTATATTTAAAATAACTGATGGAAACACAGAGCATCTCGAAATAAATACGGTAACGACAGGGTTAAACTGTCCAGCCTGTGTCAGCATGGAAGATGGGCATTAAATGATGATGTACCACAATCAGGGCAGATAGATGAACTGAAGGACCACTTTTAAAAAGGGTCTCATGCAGACTTCCTCAATAACAAATGACAGTAAACTTACTAACTGGTAATTTTAATGGGCATGACAACATCATTATGATTTCTCCATCATGTACAAAGGTTATGGATAAAGTGTGAGGAATGGAGAGGTATCAAGGCTCCATGAGTTAATTGATCACATGCAACACAGACTTGAGGAAGCTACCTGCTATCTGATCCCCTATCACTCAAGCAAACATACAAAACAGTTAGACGCCACATACACCAGAATACAGGATAGACTGATAATGTAGAATACTAAATTCTTCCAGGGTAACAACATAGTATTCAGAAACACAGATTAGTGACTTCAGAGTATGAACCAGACGTACCCTAAAGAGACAAGAAACCCTAGAGAAGGAAGATATGGAAGTTGAAAGAGCCCTTAGGTTCGGAGAAGCATTAATTGACATATATGATGAGAAGGAGGAAGAGACAAAGACTTTAATAGGGAGTTTTTTGAAGAGACAACCTACCAAGGGCTACAGATCTGATTTGTGATGAAAGGTTGCAGCCAGAGAGAAAGTGACATAATAGTGGAACAATATTGTAGATAGGATAGTGCCGTAAAAGCTAAGTGATAGGCCTGGAAAGACTGGAAGACAAGGCTCAGCAAAGAACAATGTCAAGTAGCTGGAAGAGAAGCTAGATATCAAATATACTTAGCAAGGGCAGAAGCAGAAAGAGGTTTGCACATGTTCTACAAGGTAACAATCAGAGGCATGGGGTGTTAGGTAAAAGTACGTATGAATTAAAGCAATTCACTAAAATGACAAAGAAAAGAAAGAGGCTTGAAAATGCTATTACAAGACATTAATCAGTGAGGAGAATGCATGTGAGAGAGAGGGAATACTCCAAATACATCTAACAAAAGGCTCATCTATTGAAGTTGACAGCCGTACACTTAAAAGCACAATTAGGAATATGAAAACTGAGAAGGCAGCAGACCATCAAGGACAGTTTCTGAAATGCTTAGAATATTTGGCAAAGTAGGTCATGCACCAGTCACTTGCATAGTCAATCAGATAGTATGAGAAGGTGTTATAGCCAATGATTGGTATAACAGTATCATTACCAACTGCCACAATGGCAAGTGAGATGCTCTAACAAAGGCAACGACAGACAATAAAATGATAGACCAGATTAAAATAAGTCACTAAAAGAGTTTTAATGTAACTGATTTTGAGAGTTTACCTAGACAACTTGCAGCCAAAATGAGGTGCAACTAATGACATAGAAGTACTTAGCTAGAAGTAAATCAGTCTACCTAACTTTTGTTGATCAGGAAAAGGCTTTTGACATGATTCCACATGTTGTAGTCTGATTGTACTAACAAAACTAAGGAAAGATAAATGGCTTATGAGAACTATACAAGCCATGTACAGAAGTGTCATCCAGTGAGGAATTTAGCATGCAAGTTAATATATATCAGGGCTCAATTATCAGCTTGAGTGTTGCACTCATGATTGCTAGATTGTGGGTTCAATTTCTGGACTAGGTAGTGCATTGTGTTCTTCAGCAAAGCACTTCATATTACATTGCTCTGTAGGTGGGAGAGAGTCAGAATCATTGGCAGAAATGCTTTACAGTATATCTTCTGGCTCTCTACATCTGAGTTCAAATCCTACCTGCATGGAAGGGGCAACAGGAAACCACTCCAGTATTCACCCCAAGTCTAGTCATGGTAGCTAAAGTTCCAGTAATTTACTTAATAGCAGATGGAGTGGGTACAGGCCCTCGCAGGTTGTACTAATAAGATATAGAATATTAAATATACAAGGAGTAGCACTGTGTTATAGTGTTAATTATCTGCAACTTTTTTCCACCTAGATTTACTGAAATGTTATAACATGTTGGAGTTTAACAACCTATTATTAATTGAGTTCTTAATTACTATGGATATATATATCATCATCATCTTCCATGTATGTACAGGTAGGATGGTTGACAGGAGCCAGCCATATTGATGTTTTATACATTATCTCTTTTTATGCAGATATATTTGTACCTTTACACTGAGCAGTGCCAATATAATCCACATCAAAACAGGAGTAGTTTTGAAGGAATTCCCACAGAAATATACATAGATATTCCAAAGAATGATATTTACATGTAAATGCTAATTCAGAAAATTAATTCATTAAGAAGAATGTGACAGAGGGATTTTCACTTTCACAACAAACCCAATAAAAGAAAATGAAAATAGATACATATGATCTAAATTCTTATAACTTACCATTTCATATTCCAATTCTAGATAACTTTGAAAAAGATTTACTGAATTTCATTTTGAACATTAAATTTAGAAGGATATCTAATGACTTCTAAAATGACATATCTAAAAGATTTCTGATATTGCCTATTCTATTGCACGTACCATCAGACAAAACTGGGAAAATATACTATATCAGTTAAGCAACACATGACCTTATTACTAAGAAATTACTATAGAAATTATAAAAAAGCTGAATCCAATGCACTCGGCAGTAGAAATGATTTGGAGTATTCATACCAGCTATATCTGGCCCAAATATTTGCTTTTTGTTCAAACTGGCCAGATCCGGTTTCTCACACCTAGCCTATCTTTTCTCTTCTACTTGTTTCAGTCACTAGACTGAGGCACCACCTTGTTGGGGCATCACCTTGAGGAATTTTAGTCAATTTTATATGGTACTTATTCTATCGGCCTCATTTGCCAAATTGCTAAGTTAAGGGTATGTAAACACACCAACACCAGTCATTAGGCACTGATGGGGGGGGGGGACAGACACAAATACACACACACACACACACATATATATATATATATATATATATGACAGGTTCCTTTCAGTGTCTGTCTACCAAATCCACTCACAAGGCTTTGGCTGGCCTGAGGCTATAGTAGAAGACACTTGCCCAAAATGCCACACAGGGGAAACTGAACCCAGAACCATGTGGTTGGGAAACAAACTTCTTACCAAACATCCATGCCTGCACCCTACATTATCATTCTAAAACTAAACAATCATATCATTGAAATCTCAAAGCTATGAGTGAATTCAAGATTAGTTCAAAACAAAGTGAATAAATAAGCATTACTTTTGACAGAATAATTTGAATGCTAGAGATAAACTTGTTACTAGACTTAATTTAGCAGACTGGACAAAACCTTTCAAACCAAGAACTTCTCATTATTTTATCAAGGACCCTAAGATAAACTTTCCTGAAAATCTTTCTATTAGCTTAATTAGTCCTTCCAACTCTGGTTTAGGTTAAGGTCAGTAAAAAGAATAATTGATAAGTAACACACCTGTTGTTAAAAAGTATTTTAGCTCATGACTTTGGGACAATTCTGAAGATGTAATCCAATGGTTTGTAAAGCTAAAAAATAAAGAAAAATCTTCTTTCTTTCATTACTCCCTACTCCTCAAAAAGACCTATATATTCACTAGAAAGATATCCTTTTAGCTCCACCATACATAGATTTATTTAGATATAATAATATTGATTTCAAGTTTTGCCTCAAGGCCATCAAGTTCAGGGAAGAGGATATGTCAATTACCAGCGTTCAACTGGTATTTATTTTATCAATCCCAAAAGGATGAAAGGCAAAGTTGACTTCAGTGGAATTTGAACTCAGAACATAAAGATAGGCAAAATATCCTAAGCATTTTGCCCAGTGTGCTAACAATTCTGCCAGCTTGCTGCCTTCTAGATGTAATAATATTGACATAACTAAAGGATCATTTAGCAAAGCTCAGATAACTGATTGAGTTCAATTACTTATATTATTTAAATCATAGAAATTTTCCAAACCTTGAGAATAGTCAATATCATGAGGATTCTAACTTCAGTATCCTATCCTCTATCTCAATTAGTAAAACTCAGGAAATCCTTACATATATTTTTTAAAAGCCATAATTTATCCATTACCTAGGAGGGTACTAAAATTGCAAATTTTTTTGATGTGACCCTTAAATTTTAGTCTTGATTATCCATATCGTAAACCCAGTGAGACTCTATACTATATAAATAAAAAAACAATCATTCTAGATCCATTATAAATAGTTCAGTAAAAGTATTTCAATGAGAATTTCTAATCTTTCAGCTAATATTTTTTTCCTATTGTCTTCATGATATATATATATATATATATATATATATATATATATATATATATATATATATATATATATATATATATACATATATGTGTATTATGTTGTGCTTACATCAAGCTAAGTAAAATCACAGTCATGGCAGATACTGGTGCCATGCAAATGGCACCTTTCCCGGTGGCACATAAAAGCACCTATTACACTCTCAGAGTGGTTGGCATTAGGAAGGACATCCAGCCATAGAGCCCATGCCAAATCCAGTTGGAATCTGGTGCAGCCTTCCAGCTTGCCAGACCTGGTCAAACCGTCCAGCCCATGCCAGCTTGGACAACAGATTTTAAATGATGATGATGATGCTGACACGTATGCCTTCTCTGCATAGGAATATGTGTGTGTCTGCTGTGTTCATTTAATTATGTATACACATACATATCTGTATATGTACATGTGCATATGTGTCATTGTGATTATTTTACATAGGTGTGTGTATATATATATTAGACACACACAAATGTATACATATATATATATGTGTGTGTTTCTCTTAAGCTCACTTGTATACTTTATAGCTAGCATAGCTTTATATAATATTAGAGATAATTTGGGGTAAACATTGCTTTAAATTATTTAATATTAATTAATTATGTATCTTAATTATGTAATTATAGAATTAATGGTGCTTATTCCTAATGAAGCAGCTGTTGAAAGTAATGAAATTGTGATCTGTCTGTGAAATTTATGCTTTTCTGCGTTTAATTTTAATTTTAAATATACGTTGCTCTTTAAGGATCGTTTTAACTGATTATGTATATTGAGGAATGCTTTTTTTCTACCAGGATTTACGGCAATATTATAACATGTACAACATTAACAGTCTATAATTAATCAAGCTCTTAATGACTGTGCACATATATTCCGTTGTTGTTTATTACAGCATCTCTTTATATTTGGATGCATACACACTCACACACATATAACTGGGTCCTGAAAAGTTCCTGGCTTTAAGGGTATCAGAAACAGCCAGGTTGAAGGCCCAATCTTCTGAGTTCCTTTACAAGGACCTCTGCAATAAGTGTGTAAATCTGAGAGAGGAATATGTTGGATAAAATCATAATTAACTGATCCTCCGGTATTTTCTTTTACCCAAAGCCAAGAACTTTTCAGCACCACCTCGTATATACATAAATATACACATATACATGTATATACGTGTGTGCATATGTGTGTGTTAATGAATAACAAAAGAACAAGAGTTATGTAATTACTTTCATTAGCATACAGTTATCATAGCTTACTCAAAGCCATTTAAAGGACTTCCTTTACTTCTACAGTGCAACCGTAGTGAGTTCTAATTGGTTATTAGTATCATCATGCCCAAGCAAATTCATAAAATATATGCATACATGTATAATACATATCATACATTCGTATTATCTTGCATTTTTTACTTGTTTCAATCATTTATATTCGCTATTTCAGTCCTAGAACACAGAAATAAGCAGAGAGAGAAACTAAAAAAATGTTTAGTGACTAGCAATCAATCATGGTGAATGCTGGACAGAGGTGGTCAAAGGTGTGGAAGCAAGAATTAGAACCGAAGGGCCTTTGAGTCAACCTAGCTAAAACCAAAGTCCTAATAAGTAGGAAGGTAGACAAAACACAAACACCTTCAGGTAGATGGCCCTGCTCGATCTGTAGAAAAGGCATAGGTAGAAACTCTATAAGATGTACCCAGTGCAAGCTATGGACACATAAGAGGTGCAGCAATATCAAAGGAAGGCTAAGTAGCAAGATAGTTTTTGTATGTGGCAGATGCTCAGGAGCAATAAACACTGAAAATGTGCAGAAAACAACTTTTGCCACATTCCAGGGAGAAAAACTAGAAGTAGTTGATAGCTTCCGTTATCTG
>NC_069000.1:17380296-17381453 GCF_001194135.2 Octopus bimaculoides
CTGCTGAGGACATGCGTAAGCTCGCAAGGAATGAAGCCAGTATGTTCCAATGGATGTGTAATGTCAGTGTGCATACTCGACAGAGTGTAAGTACCTTGAGAGAAAAGTTGGACCTAAGAAGCATCAGTTGTGGTGAGCAAGAGAGACGATTGTGCTGGTATGGTCATGTGGCGAGAATGGATGAGGATAGCTCTGTGAAAAAGTGTCACACCCTAGCAGTTGAGGGAACCTGTGGAAGAGGTAGACCCAGGAAGACCTGGGATGAGGTGGTGAAGCACAACCTTTGAACATTAGGCCTCACTGAGGCAATGACTTGTGACCGAGACCTTTGGAAATATGTAGTGCGTGAGAAGACTCGGCAAGCCAAGTGAGAACATAATCCGAGGCCTATGCCAGGGGTGTAACCAGCCCACTTATGCATACCTTTCCTTCATTGGACACTAAACTCTGCTTGCGAAGACCTGTTGAGGCAAGTGAAATCAAAATCAAACCAAATTTGACGACTGGCACCCATGCTAACATTGGACACTAAACTCGGCTTGCGAAGACCTGTTGGGGCAAGTGAAATCGAAATCATGATTGAACCAAATTCGATGACTGGCACCTGTGCTAGTGGAGCACTAAGAGCACTGTCCAAGCATGATCAATGCCAGAGCAGCGGTCTGGCTTCCGTGCCAGTGGCATATAAATAGCGTTACCTTACTGGCACGTGAAAAAACATTTGAGTGAGGTCGTTGCCAGTGCCGCTGGACTGGCTCCTGTGCAGGTGGCACGTAAAAAACACTTTTTTGAGCGTGGTCATTGCCAGTACCGCCTGACTGGCCCTCGTGCCGGTGGCATGAAAAATCACCCACTACACTCTCGGAGTGGTTGGCGTTAGGAAGGGCATCCAGCTGTAGAAACTCTGCCAGATCAGATTGGAGCCTGGTGCAGCCATCTGGTTCACCAATCTTCAGTCAAATCGTCCAACCCATGCTAGAATGGAAGGCGGACGTTAAACAATGATGATGATATATATATATTTACATACACACACATGTATACACGTGTGTGTACAAGTATATATATATATATACATTTACATACACACACATGTATACACGTGTGTGTACAAGTATATATATATATATATACATATCTATATATATATATATATA
>NC_069000.1:17384197-17386840 GCF_001194135.2 Octopus bimaculoides
ATATATATATATATATATATATATATATATATATATATATATATATACACACACACACACACACGTTTACAGATATATTCATATGTACTTTATACATAATGCGTTATTAAGTCAATTTTCTATATTTGCAGACACCATTATGTGTTGGATCAATTATCTTAACAGCTGGATACCCATCCTACCACTTATCATTCAAGCATGATGTAGGAGTGTGACCATTCTTTTGTTGTGTCAAACTGGAGCTAGTTTACCTGACTGACCTGGAGAAGAGGATCTCATACTGTACCAGTATAAACATACTTTATATAAACTATAATTTATGTAAGATAAAATTTAAATAACCTATACACATTCTCAAGTTTGTAGTCATAAATCCTGAAGTTCCTCTCAGGCCAACTAATCTTATTAAAACCAAATAAAATCTTATCCCCCAAAACGGCAATATTCGGGTCAGTGTACGCACTACCTTTTGGGGTAAAGGTTGCACATCCTATGAACATTATTAAATCATTTATAACATGCTCCATAATTCTTGTGACTACTTATTTGTTGGCCACGACCAAAATAGGCATGTCACCCACCACTGGTTTGTCCTAAATATTAGCTTGCCTGGACAAGTATACATGTGCAAGTAACGACACTAGTTCAAGATTCGCTTCATTATCTTGTTCAGTCTTCTAATATTAATTTTGCTATTTCGTTTCATTTGTTAGCTTTTTTTCCCTCCCTCGTAGTAACTATTATGCGGCGAAGTATTTCCGATGATTCCCACAGCGAAGTCTTTTATTAAATAAACAGGTTTGTTATATAGATAAATAAACCCTGGCAGCTGCCGCTTAAGTGTCTTGCTGGGCTGGTTGAACTTAAAAACAAGAAGTTGGTAGCAATTTACAGACTACAAACTAACCAATGACCAAGAAATAGTTTGAATATAACACAACTAAACATTTTTTTCTCTTTGTCCGTCTCCCTCTATTTCTCGCTCGCTTTCTCTTTAATGTTTGTCAAAGAATTTTTTTTTTAAATGTTTTTCCTCTAAATATAAATAAATGAAAATCTATGACCAATCAGTTGTGGAGCAATAGAAGCATGTGCAGTGCAGTGGATTGTTTACACTATGAAAACCGTCTTTAAATTAAACAATGCACGTTCGTAAGTAGTCAGTGCGTTAGTGAAGATCCACAATGCGACATGCAGTGAAACCATAGGATGCAGTACCAAATACATGTGCTCGGATAAGAAGATAAATTATTTGTGGGCGGAGAGGAGGGGGGTCTATAATACAAACAATGGACATGAGCATCTATGGACGATTGTGTTACATCTATATCATTGTGAACAACATCTAGGCATAATAAACATAAGTCGTTATTTGAGAAATTAAGTTTATACAAAATTAGGTCCGAGTTGTAGTTTCAAAACCAATACGATATAACGTATAAGGGGAAATGGACTGATTCAATTTCTTCGTTTATATTTAAAAAGGTTTTTTTTCAGTATGTGTGTACATTATATATATATATATATATATATATATATATATATATATATATATATACAGCTGGTGAGTGCGGTTGGAACATAAGTACCAACTTTCAGTCTCAAGCCGATTATTCTAATGAAACACATCGTTTATATTAAAATTAACCGTCAATTTATATATATATATATATATATATATATATATCAATTGCAAATTGAACCATCAATTTATAATAACTATATCTATTAACCGTCAATTTATAATATATATATATATAAACATACATGTAATGTTTACGAATGAATATGTATGTAAAATACATATTCATTACATACACATATACATATTCATATGGGGACACACACGCACACACACACATATATATATATATATATTCCAAACATTCACATGTAAATATTACAAATGTAATATTGATCACATGTAAATATTACAAAACTAATACTGTTATGTAAACATAATAATATTCATATGTAAACAATGCACAGAAGCTGGAATTGCTGTTGCGAACATTATATACATTTTATATTATATACGCAAACACATGAAATATAAGAATGTCATCAAGTAGTAGGTGGGGGAGAGTTTGACCGTTTTTTTTTCACTAGTTAAACACAATAAGGTAAGAAGAAGAAGAAAAAAAAACAAAAAGAGCAAAAGAAAAAGAAGAAAACAGGAATAAACTAATGATAGGAAGGTAGGTACTGCGGTCAGTTAAACAATGTAGAGGTAGTATTACAGCCAGGAATTAGGACGACAAAGTGAGGCAGAGTGGACGTTAATTAGGCAAAGTGCTTGCCTAACATCCCCTCCCCCCTCACTCTTACCGACTACAGACCTTCAATGTGAAGTACTGAAAACTTAATAGAAAATATTAGACAAGTTTCGGGGGAAAAGATGATATTTTGTTTGTTTCCTTCTGCTCGTTTTTTTTTTTTCTTTTGCTTGTATGTTGTTTTCTTCTTGCAACAAACTTGGTCGGTTTTGGTAAATAAAAGACAAAAATCTTCAGGTAAGTAACAGGACAGGGAGACAACAGAAAGAAAAGTCGCAGGCAAAATGTTTACTTTTGAAAATTTTAACATTATATATATATATACACCTGTACTAGTCTATATATATATATATATATATATATATAT
>NC_069000.1:17386889-17391968 GCF_001194135.2 Octopus bimaculoides
ATATATATAGGGGGAGAAAAGTTAAAATGGTTTTCGAAGTGTGAGAAATAGAAAGGTAAAAAAAAATTAATAATTATAAGAAAACAATATCATATTTATGGGATTAGTAAAAATATACATACACACACATATATATATATATATATATATATAAGCAAAGAAAACAAAGAAAAACGAAATAAATTGAAGATAAAAAATAGTTGTGAATGAAGATGGGAAGCAACAACCAATCGCCCCCATTAAAAGCCGATTGGTGTGCGGTAAGTAAATATAAAGGCATATATTATGCTAAAACCTCTAAATATGAATATGTAAAAATCTTTTCCCCCCGCCATCCAAGCATCATTACCTTGTTTTTCATTCGGAGTGGCCGACCTGCTGCCAGTCGCCGTCACCGCTACTGCTGCTGATGTTGATGAGGCCATTTTGAATAATAATATACAGCTATTTAGTGTCCGGACAACTACGGAGACTAATCAGATGCACCGATTTACTGGTGCAGTTCCACTTCGGTAGAATCCGGCAATCGCCGACGCTTCTACCGCGGTTGCCGTCGCACTCGTCGTCGTGATCGTCGTGGTAGCAGTTAGCTGACTGACTGCTGCTGCTGATGTCAATGCTGCCGCTACTGCTTATAGACTCCTTATTGTTGCTGGTGCCGCTGTTATTGTTGTTGCTTATGTTAGCAATGGGTAGTAGTGGTCGGCATTTAATGTCGGTGAAAGTTAGATTCTGTATGGTGTTGTTGGGTAGTAGTGGTAGTAGCAATGTGTCGTGGTCGATGTCCAAGATTGTTGATATTCTCTGCTACCGCTTTTCTTATTGTTCTTGTTTTTGCGGCGCCGACGGCCACATGTATAGTGGGTAAGGCATTCATGACACAGACACACACCGTTAAATAGTAACCAGTCAATAATAGAGGGAAAGAGAGACGAAGCGGTGAGAGTACTGAGAGAAATAGAAACATTGAACGAAAAGAGAAAGAGACAGAGAGGGAGGAATTAAGAAGAGATTCAGATCGGATAGTTTGCTGTGATAAAGAGAGAAGTAATATTCACAATCAGCTGAGCCGCTGCTGCTTTTTCTTAAATGTCTTTTAAGCTTGGCTGGCACTACACAAACTCTTCTGAATATGTCGACTGGAAATTGAAATGGACAGTGCAATCTAAATGTCGCCCAAACGGACACGAATAATAATATATAAAAAAATAATAAATAACTAGCAGCTCCACTGTCTTGTTGACTGACCCCTTCTGGTATGAACGGGCGGTAAATGTACGCCAGTTTGTCATTGGATCAAAAAAAAAAGCATAATCACACAGTTTATAGCGAACAAGCCATACACGCACCTACCTACATTAGCCTTCAAGCATATATATATATATAAATATATATATATATATATATATATGTGTGTGTGTGTGTGCGCACGCACACAGACACACGCCGGTTAGGAAACTTAAGAGTTTATCATTCCTATAAGTATGGAATTGTGTAGTTGGATTTATCGAGGAGTAAATGGTTTCGTTCTCGTTCTACTTCCCCTTTTACATTTCCTACCATTATTACTGTCCAAGCCATCAGTATTGTATTGGGTCAAATATTATCGATTCTTTTTTTTTTCAGAAACCGACCCATCCATTTCAGTTTTCACCACTACACAGCAGCCCGGGTCCTTATCTATTTGTCCCTCTGTATGCATATATACATACATATATACAAGAGGCAAGTGTATGTATTCAGAGATGAATGCGGATAGATGGACACTGATATATATGTATACAAGCATACTTGTATGTATTTGTGTGTGTATGTATATATATATACATACACATATATATATATATATATATATATATATATATATATATATATATATATATATATATATACATGTATATATTTATATATATATATATATATATATATACATGTATATATTTATATATATATATATATACACGTGTATATTTATGTGTATGTATATGAAAACTACACACAGCGCACATAAGTTTGAATATGTTCAAATACATATATACTTATATGTATGTGTGTGTATATATATATATATATATGTAATACGCACGCACACACACATAAGTCTGAATGTATTCAACACCTTCCTACATGATCTATTTGTTTATTTATTTGTCTGGTTATTCACCTATCTCCCTTGCCGTCTGACTCTCTTTCGATACGCGAATATCTTTTATTACGTTTCTAACTTGATATATACACCAGTAGGATTGGCTCAGAAGCATTAAAAAGGACAAAAAAAAAGCGAAAACGAAAATGGGTGAGGTCATCCAGAGAGAGTAACAGGGAGCTAGGTTTGAACTGTTGGTGACTCAGTGAGGCTTTCACAGCTAGCTAATGTCAAAGCCTTATATAACCCACAATATAAACATATACATATGTATACACATACACATATATATAGTTCAATATACACACACATATATAAATAAATGTGTATATATATATATATATATATGCGTGTGTGTGTGTACATATATCTACATAGTATAATGTATATATATATATTATGCACTCACACGTGTGTGTGTATGCATAATATATACACATATTTCTTTATGTATGTATTATACTATATATACAGAGAGAGAGAGATACATGTGTGTGTGTATATGTACGTACAAATGCATATGTATAGACGTGTGTGTATATATGCATACGTGTGTGTGTGTATGCATAATATATACATATATTTCTATATGTATGTATTATACTATATAGAGAGATATAGATACATGTGTGTGTGTGTATATATATATATGTATATATATATGCAGATATATAGACATATATACATGCATATATATATGTATATATATATATACTTACAAATATATTTATATATACATACTTACATATACATCTCTCTCTCTCTATATATATATACAAGTTTATTTATACATCCAATATGTGTGTGTGTATGTATTTTTCTTTAAAGGAACATTTTTTAAATAATTGCCTATAGAGGCATCATTGAGCTGTGACGTGTCCACAAGGACTGACGGTATAACTTAAGGGTCATTGCCAATGAGAGATTTATGGTTCTAGAAATAGAATGTATGCTATCTAATGGCAAGTAATTCCTTCGATTATCTCTCCCTTGGTTTATGCATACATATATAAATGCATATATACATACATAGACATATGTGTGTGTATATATATATATATATGTATGTATACATGTGTATATATATGTATATGTATATATCATCATCATTTAATGTCCGTTCTCTATGCTGGCATGGGTTGGATGGCTTGATCAGAGCTGGGGAGTTGCACCAGACTGCAGTCTGATTTGGCATGGTTTCTGCAGCTGGATGCCTTTCCTAACGCCTACATATATTTATGTGTGTGTATTTATAGAAAAAAAAATGAAGACAGGTGTATGAACAACAAACTGGTGTATTAGTTTGATGCTTGGGAAAGTGAAAAAGTCTTTTACGTTTCGAGCCTGCGCTCTTCAGCAGAAAGGAATAAGAGAAAATAAAACCATCCAACCCATATATAATCATCATCATTCAATGTCCATTTTCCATGTTGGCATGGGTTGGACAGTTTAACTGGGGCGAGTTAGCAAAGGTATTTTTTTACATGTCACCAGCACCTGCAAGGCAAGGACCTCTCAGCTGAGAGAGGAAGTGCGAGGCATGGCCATAAGAAACATGCTCGTATGTATGGATGGCCAGAATTTTTACTTAGCTTTATGAGTCTTTTCAAGCTGTTTCAGTCACTTGTCATCTCCTCAGTGAGCCACTCCTGTATATATATATGTATATGTGCATATATATGTGTGTGCATGTATAAACTGGCCTGAAGATCCTATGTAAACATTTAAACTATTCTTTTACTTACAAAAAACCCTCATAAAAATTAAATTATCAATACACACTGTAAATAACTCTTCCAAATCAAATATATTAATAAATCATGTCAACACCATGGATAACCGACATGAACTCAAATAAATAAAACTTGGAAGTTAGAGATCCCATGCTACTCTAGCTATCCAGAAGAGCAAGAAAGTAACTAAGCCATAATAAAAATCTTATTAATCTCTTCTATAGTATTGAGTACTCTTTCTTCCAACAGAATATATATATATATTCTTTTATTGTTTTCTTTGTTTCAGTCAATTGACTGCAGCTATGCTGGAGCACTGCTTTTAGTTGAGCAAATCGACCCCAGGACTTATTCTTTGTAAGCCTAGTACTTACTCTGTTGGTTTCTTTTGCCAAACCGCTATGTTATGGGGACCTAAACACACCAGCATCGGTTGTCAAGCAATGTTGGTGGGGGACAAACACAGACACACAAACATATACATATATATATATATATAAGTATACGATGGGCTTCTTTCAGTTTCCGTCTACCAAATCCACTCACAAGGCTTTGGTCGGCCTGAGGCTATAGTAGATTTTAAGGTAGAGATGACATGAGAAAAATAAAAGAAAGACAGCAGAGTTTTACATCTTCTACATTTGAGAAACTGCCTGCAGTTTTTATTTCCCATCTATCATCTTTACTCAAAAGAAGAATTCTGTCTGAAACTCCACTCCTCATTGCAATTTCATAGTACTTTTCTGTCACCATCTGAACGTGGCTGATGCAGGTGCTGCCTGACTGGCTCCCGTGCCGGTGGCATGTAACAGCACCCACTACACTCTCGGAATGGTTGGCGTTAGGGAGGTCATCCAACTGTAGAAACATTGCCAGATCAGATTGGAGACTGGTGCAGCCTCCTGGTTTGCCAGTCCCCAGTCAAACCATCCAACCCATGCCAGCATGGAAAATGGACATTAAACGATGGTGATGATGTATATAAATTTATATATATACTCTTTACTCTTTTACTTGTTTCAGTCATTTGACTGTGGCCATGCTGGAGTACCGCCTTTTAGTTGAGCAAACCGACCCTAGGACTTATTCTTTGTAAGCCTAGTACTCTCTTTTGCTGAACCGCTAAGTGATGGGGACGTAAACACACCAGCACCGGTTGTCAAACGATGTTGTGGGGAGGGCAAACACATACATACACAT
>NC_069000.1:17392492-17402310 GCF_001194135.2 Octopus bimaculoides
TATATATATATATATATATATATATATATATATATATATATGATGATGATGATATCATTAGCAGTTTGTCGCTGAAACTATGACTGCTCATGGTTTTGGCATGACTTGATAAGCTTTCTCCATATTGCTCGGTTTTTCACTTGAGTTTGACATTTATTGTAAACAATTCCTTTCCACTTCATATTTCTTTTTGTAGCATCTTTGAATCTCAGTCTAGGTCTTCCATAGTTATGAGTAAAGGAGTTGTCTAGGGAGTCTGTTGTTGTCCATTCTGTGAGCTCTGCTCGTTCTGTAATTTCCTGGTCCAATTATGCATTATCTGAGATGATGTTGTCTAGGTATTTGAATCCTTTGCTTTGGACCAGGCCTTCATGTCTAATAGTGATGTTTTCTTCTGTTACAGGGGCAGGTAGGTTCTTCACAGGTTAGTAAAGGCATTTGGTTTTTCTGATATTAATATACTTGTGTCTTTGTATGTGTGTGTATCTAAATAACCCCCCCCCCCCCACACACACACACATACCATACGTACATACACCCAGATATAATATCTATTCAATTAGATTGACAAAGGCCTTTCCTTACCTGTTTGCAAAGTAAAAAAAGAAATACTGTCATTGTTGCTTTTAGGTCACATTATTCTTGTTTAGTACCATATTGGCCCTTCGTTAGAAGAACTATAATCAAAACATTCCCACAAGGACTATTCAGCCTTTGTTATATATCTTTTATTGTATCATACAATGTAGTCTTAATTATCGCTTACCTAAAGATCACAGTGTGTGATTGAAAGAAAATTTAGTATTTATTTCTAATATATTGAATGACCACATAGCAGTTCCCTTAATGATTCATTCGAGGTCATACAGTTTTTATTACTATTGTGTAAAACAAAATTACTTGGAACTATAAAAGCTATATAATTAAGTTTGACATACTTCATTGAGTAGTTATGTATGACGAAGCACTTTGTTTAGTTTCTTTCACTTCATATTGTTGAGGTTATTCTAATGTATTTATGAACACTTTTATTGTATTTTAAAAAAAATTCTATTGACTGGTTTAAAATAGTGTATTCTTTTGAGTATATTCTATTATGTTAAGTGATGATTGGCTAATAGTATGATTTGTATATTGAGATCAGGAAATATTGGTGTAATCCTGCAAGGAGATGCTGAAAAGTTCCTGTCTTTGGGTAAAAAAAAATACAGGAGGATCAGTTAATTATGATTTTGTTCAACATATTCCCCTCTCAGATTCACACACTTATTGCAGCAGTCCTTCAGTTTTTCCAGGCCCTGTAAAAGAACTCAGAAGCTTGGGCCTCCAACCAGGCCTTTCATGATACCCTTAAAACCAGAAACTTTACCGCATCCCCCTTGTAGTTTAACATGATTGATATCAACCTGTGCAAGACTGACCTTGGTTCTGCATTACCAACCATTCTGAAGCAGCTGTTTCAGATATTCTGGTATTGTAGAACCAAGGGAGGTCTTGCACAGGTCGAAATCAATCATGGTAGTCAATGACATCAGCAACAGCAGTAGCATAAACTACTAGCCAATGAGTGAGTTGTAAGCCAATAAGGGAGCTTTTGTGTGGTCACTTGGCTTGTTAAAAATAGCAGCCAAATCTCTTTCAAATTACACCCCATCATCTTAGAAATGGGTACACTGGGTATTGTAGTCCTGAGTTCCCTACACGTAGTAGGAATATAGGATGGTTTACAACTGAACTGCCTTTAATCAACAGTCTGCCTAACAAGGCTGGCCTGGAGCTAAACAAAAACAACAACTAGTGTTAAAGTGGATATATTTAAATTTAAATCTCTACCAAAATATTGTGATTTCAAAAGAAAAAGATTTCATCTTGGTTTCATGTAATAGCCTTTTGTTGAGTTCCAAACATTGTATCTGATAAATTATACTGATAAAATCAATAAATAAAGTTACTAATTCTCTCAAAATTCTTGTTTAGTTTCAAAACTCTTTAAGATACTTAAACTGCATTTGCTTGATTGAAATTGGAATTATGAAAGGATCAAACATGCAGTGGTTCTGGATTTTGTATTGAACTGAAGTCTTTTATCATTACTATACTGATTCCCTTCAGCCACTCCTACGCAGAATAGGCCCTCTTGATTTGGTTACCCACACAATGACTGAAATAAGTAAACAGTTAAAAGATAAAATATAAAACAGATTTCAAGTTTACTGTAATATAATTGCTTCTTAGAAAGCAAGGCAGAAAACTACAAATCAATAGGGAAGAGTGTTGTCAGTTATGCTGAACTCAGTTTTTGGTTTGTGGTTCATCCTGTTCCAGCATTCAGAATGCACACTCACTTAGCAGCATAGTAAATGATATTGAGTTGAAGTGTCCTAAAATTATAGGAATTCAATGACAATCCTATTGAACCTTTGAAGAGAATAATTAGGGAGGAGGAGGTTGAGAAAAAATTGAAAACATACATTTTGAATTTGAATTTTAAACATCACAAATTACATTAAAGAGAAAACGAAATTTCAAAATAGCTGTGGTTCTTACACTAGAATAATTTTTGAAATTCAATTAATTTTATAAATGATGCAGTGATAGATGTGTGTCAGAGAAATACAGAATGGATGAAGAGAAAAAAAACTGTATATAACAAGAATCACAGGAGAGAAAAATTCACCCTATTCTACTCCTTTTTCCAGACAAGAGATCAAGAACACTTGACATAGCAATCCCATCAAACTGACTAGCCCTGAAACCACTATCCCAAATTATTACCGCATTGTATGTATCTAGACCGACAATTATATTTGCTACCAGCAATAAAAAAAAAACAACAGAGATTTCTGTTGTGTAAAGCTCATTCATGAATTTTGCAACTGTGGTATTAAAGCCTCTATATTTACTTTCTTTTCAAAGGACAAACTTTTAACATGTTGGATTTTCTTACTCATCACAATAAATCATCTCACTACAATTTATTTTTCTTCTACGAACTTTTATACATTATCTTTTGCTGACATAGGCCACCATCAGTTTCTGTGGATTTTGAGTCTTTCCTCAATCATGAAAGGCCTGATTGAAGGCCCAGTCTTCCAAGTTCTTTTACAGGACTTAGAAAAAATTGAAGGATTGCTGCAATAAGTGTGTGAATCTGAGAGGGGAATATGTTGAATAAAATCATTATTTATTGATCCTCCTGTACTTTCTTTTACCCAAAGGTAGGAAGTCCTCAGCACACTCCCCCATATATATATACATATATCATCATCATCATTTAACATCTGTTGTCAATGCTGGCATGGGTTGGATGGTTTGACCAGGGCTGGTAAGGTGAGGGGCAGCACCAGACTCCATCAGAGGTAGGAGCTCTCTGAACTTTGTCCAGCCTATTCTTATTCTCGCAGCTATGTTCTAGGAGCAGCCATCTCCACTACTGATTTGGTTACCTAGATAACAGAAGCTATCAACTACCTCTAGCTTACCCACCTGGCATTTAATGGAGTCTATTTTTTGTTTTTATATATATATATATATATATATATATATATATATATATATATATATATATATGCACACCAACCTTCACCAGTCTCCAAGTAAAGTAGTATTTCTCCATGAGTGGATAAGTTTTTACAGAAGACTGAGAATGAAGGACAATGCTTCCATGACAGTAACTATCACACAATGTCAAGTCAAGAAAACTCTCACACACACACACACACACAAACATGTATAACTATATATACATATATGTATGTGTGTATATAAACATGTATGTATGTATGTATGAGAAGAGAGGAAGGTAACTTCATATAGGAATCTAGTTCAAATGCTTGTCACAGAGTAAATGCACCACTAACTGCACCCAAGGACCAAAGTAAAGACGACAGATTAAGTTTGTAACATTGAGTGTGCCAAAGTAGTTTTTTGATAAAAAGAAAAAGAAACCTGAAAAGTAAGTTGAAAAGGAAAATAAAATATAATATTAATTCCACAAAAGAAGGTAAATGTGGTGGGACAAAATATATGAATAAAATAAATAATTAAATAGAAAATAGGACTTAGTTTAATTAATTCTGCAATAACTGCCTATGATTTGTTCTTATAAAATTAGCTATTTTGATACCTAATTTTAGAAATAAGGATATCCGTTTCAAAAGTGCAAAATATTTTTTGTAACATTTAGCATTCCTGACAACTATTGTTATAACATCTGATAAAGAGAGGCCACTATGAGGTTAATGACATGCTAGAAACGGTGTCTAAATCTCTCTCAAATTACACATTGCTATCTTAAAAATGAAGGACACATTGGGTGATGTAACAGTGTTATGTCATCCAATCATCTTGTCATGGCCATCCCACCCAAGCATTGAACCTTAGGTAGGATGGTCATGATTAGAATTCCTTTGATCGTGGTTCTGCTTGAATCAAGGCATCAACATAATTTTAGCTTGGATTTGAGACAAACATTCAGAATAAACCTCCAGCTTCTTCTTTATCTGCAATGTTGCTGCTGAGATTGCGTTGTGTATATTCATGTCTTATCAGTCTGGGAGAAGGGCCTGTTACTATAGTTGTGGGCATAGTTGTTCAGCCCCAAAATAACCAGTAAAAAAAAGAAACCCCTTTCTATGAAACCCAGCATTCTGAGATCTAACCTCACTGCTTTTTCCTATGCACATCGTTTATGCTCTTTTTCTCAGTCCTTCTCAAATCTTCTTTCTCAGTCAGCCTGGGCCTTCATGTTTTGGTTGGTACATTTAATACCTAATCACTCTCTCCGCACATTTGTAACCCAGCCTCTCTTGCTGGTCAGTATTAAACATCAAATAGAGAATACCTATATTTTTTCCAGTTTCATGTCTGTCATGAAGACTTCACACTTATACATATTTCATGCAATCTTACTTTCCATGTAGATTTAAACCCTTTGTTGCCAACATGGGTATCATTTGCCTGAATTTCTTTCATACTTTTTTATTTTAACTACCAATATTTGAGCACTGTAAGGTGGCAAGTGGGCAGAATTGTTAGTATGCCGAGCAAAATGCTTAGAGGCATTTTTGTCCATCTTTACATTCTGAGTTCAAATTCCACCAAGGTCAACTTTGCCTTTCATCATTTTGAGATTGATAAAATAAGTATTGGCTGAGTACTGGGGTCGATGCAATCAACTTACCCCTCCCCCAAAATTGCTGGCCTGAGCCAAACTTTGAAACCAATATTTGAATATTGTTTCATTCTATATTTTTGTTTCTGAAGTCACTAATAATTCATATATTTTATGGGGTTTTTTCGTCATTGCAAATTTTTTTCAAAATATGCTGTAGAAGTACCTTTTTAAAGTACAAACTATAGAGTATAGACCAGGCTGAATACTACTATAAGGTTTCAGTCCTCTGATCAAACTCCTTTCATATCATTTATATTGTTGAAACCCCTTTGAGAGAAGCATCAATATGTCACATAATCTTATTTTCTTCCTTAACAAATATGTAGCCTTTGTATGTAAGCAAGAAATCAATATGTTTCTAATCAGCCTAATTAAATGGGCCGTATGTAACAGAATTGGTCTTATTAAAGTATGAATTAACCGCTGCTAAGATTTTAATGTCAATCACATGAGACTTTATCTTTTATCTTTTACTTGTTTCAGTCATTACATTGTGGCCATACTGGGGCACTGCCTTGAAGAATGTTTAGTCGAATGAATCAACCCCAGTACTTATCTTATGGGTCTCCTTTGCCAAACTGCTTAGTTATGGGGATGTAAACACACCAACACCAGTTGTCAAGTGGTGGTAGTGGAGGAGGAAACACACACACACACAGCTTCTTTCAGTTTCTACCTACCAAATCCACTCACAAGGTTGGCCTGAGTAGAAGACACTTGCCCAAGGTGCCATGCAGTGGAACTGAACCCAGAACCATGTGGTTGGGAAGCAAACTTCTTACCACACAGCCACACAATTTGAAATTAGAAAAAAACAACAGGTTCCCAGCAGACAATCAAACTATGGTTCAAATCTCACCAGCTGCACATTTTTTTATAATTCAAAATGTTGCTTATAATGATTTAATGTCATTCCAGTACATCATTGTCGTTATTATTCAGCATCATAATTATAATTACTACCTTCATCTTGTTGTTGTTGGTGGTAGTGGTGGTGGTGGTGGCGACATTGTTGTTGTTGCATTTGTGTTTAACATAATCATGGATGTGCCTCACCCTCAGTATCTTAGCATAATGATAGACATGTGCCACCCTCAGTATCTTAACTTCATCAGTAGTCATATTACCATTTTCCTCTGTCAGGATCTTAGCCATGGTTTTGGAAGGACATCCACAGTTCCTGCTCCCATGTATCAGCTTTCAGATGATGACTTGGTTGACAAGCAACTCTGGGTGTCACAAACAATTCCTGGTAAGCTGTAGCTTTCTTCATACTATTTTATTAGTCAACAAGGAACGGTTGACATGGTCTAGGATGATGTTATACAATATGTCCTTCATTTCTGAAGACTCAGTGCTAAATATTTACACTAATAATTACTTTTTTGTGCACAATCAAACAAAGTAGCCTCTACATAGTCATATGAAGTGCTGGAAATAGCAGTCAAATCTCTCTCAAATCATCACACTTTAATGTCTTAAAACAAAGAGTATATTGCATAATCTCGTCATAACTAAGAGGGTATAGTCATAACTGAAACACCTCTGGTCATAAATCCATCTCTATGAAGGACCAACTTGAGGTTACATATCAACAACAACAATATCCACCTCTACAAACAACAAAAACAACACCAGAAACAATGCATTGGTCAACAAGAGTCCTTGTTATCTCTCCCCCCTTTTCAAAGAAGCTTCTGTGTAGCTGCTTCGCCTTCTTATAAATAACAACCAAGTCTCCTACAAATGACAGCTTACTTCCTTAAGAAGTGGAAGGATATATTAGATAATGTAGTTCTAGACATCTCAAAAAGATGGGATGGTCATGGTTGGAATGCCTTTGATCATAGATTTGTTTAATCAGGGTTGGCTTGGCTCTGTACAACCACAACAATAACAACAATAATTTTTTTTTTGTACACTAAGAGTAAGGATGAGGCATGGTGACCCCTTTCCCCTGTACTTTCTATTATTTGAATTATTTATGGTTAGTGAATAAGCTGTAAGATCAATATCATCAGTCATTATGCCAACTGATCAATATTAGGTCTTTCTTATTGGTTAAATCAAGTTTATCATAAATAAACCAATCTGTAGTATTGATTACTTCCTTGTTCCTGTTTATCACTGAACAGCTTAGTGATTCTTTCACTGATGAGTACAGAAATTAGTGCTATTGTTCTAGTTATTGTTAAGGTGGTGAGCTGGCAAAATTGTTAGCACACCAGGCAAAAGGCTTAGTGGCATTTCATCCAGTTTTACATTCTGAGTTCAAATTCTGCGAAGGTAGACTTTGCTTTACACCCTTTCAAGGTTGCTAAAATAATACCAGTTGAGTACTGGGGTCAATGTAATCAACTTATCCCCTCCCACAAACTTGCTGGCCTTGTGCCAAAATTTGAAACCGTTGTTCTAGTTGTTTGTCTCTGAGACAACCTTGATTGAGCAGACCTATGATCAAAGGCTTTCCAGTCATGACCATCACCTCTTTTTTGGTGGGGTTATGTAGGCTCCATTATGTGATGTGCTTTTTTTCTTTCTCAAGAGGATAGATTTGGCAGCTATCTCAAGTAGGTCAAGTGCAATAAAATATATGATCTGCAACTTCAACCACTGTCTTTATTCCTTGAAATCCAACACAATGACATCCACATCATCTTTCTCTTCCTCAACATAAACAACACCCATTACACTTGGTGACCCTGAAGCTAAAACAAATTACTCCCTTCTTTTTCATCCTACATGCACTTTCCAGACCAAGACGTTCCTGCATCCTCTTCTTCTTCTGTGGACATGGCACTGCCTCAGGTCACAATTTCAATAAAGGTGCCGCCCTTTTGGTCTTTTGATTCGGCCCTCTGGTTCACCCGCATCAAGGTTCAGTTTGCTTCGAACCAAATAGTGAGCGATGCAACCAAGTTAACTCTTTTGATCAGTGCTCTTTTGCCAGAAATAATGATGGAGATCAGGGACTTGATTATGGCTCCATCGGGCTCAGTGTCTTATGACACTTTGTGGAGGGAACTCATTAAGAGGACCTCCAACTCTGAACAACAGTGACTACACCAGCTTTTGATGTACAAAGAGTTGGGAGATAAAACTCCATCGAGGAACTGGCTGAGGTGGTGAACAGAATCACTGAGGTGGCTAACCTATTTTCAACTATGGCCCAGGTAACACCTTCTCCAACTCCCTTTTCTCAGCTTTTGCTTGTGGTTGATGCATCAGACACTGCAATCAGTGCTGTTTTACAATCTTTTCCTCTTACCTCCTCGGGACTCACTCAAGGCATCTTTCAAATTTGCAATATGCAAATTCTTCAACTGATAATGCAGGATTTTCTTCAAGTAATGCCTCAAGGAGCTTATCATCAAACTCAACTGGATGCCCTGTTTAATCTTCATCTTCAAGGCTGAAATCTCCACTTCTGAATTTTGCAAACCATCTTCTGCAAGTTCTTTCATTCAAGCATTCTTTCCCATAAACTGAGTGTATGTTTTGAGTCACTTCGGCTGCACAGTTTCCTTTTTTGTACTCATAAAGCATTATGTGCCTCAAATGCTCTTTGGATACTTCCATGTTAGAAAGGGTTTTAATCAAATAAATTTTAATTCTAATATTCTGTAAAATAATATTTAATTCCATTAGACATTCTAAAATACTATTAAATTTCATTCAATTTAAAAAAAAAGGTAAAATCAGACAAAACTTATGGGATGACCTGATATATATATATATAGGTTATGAGAGGTAATGGTGTCAGTAAGACCCAAAGGTGTCTGGCAATGGTGAGTAAGTGCTATGGACAGACTATAGTTAAGCTCCAGGTTCAGTGATTATGCGCAAGGCATACATATAAGATTCTTGTACCTTGTGAGTAAGTTCCAATAGTATTTAATGACCAATTTTAAATATTATTTTAAATACTATTGGAACTTATTCACAAGGTACAAGAATCTTATATGTATACCTTGCGCATAATCACTGAACCTGGAGCTTAACTATAGTCTGTCCATAGCATTTACTCAGCATTACCAGACACCTTTGGGTCTTATTGACACTATTACCTCTCATAACCTATATATATATAATATATATATATATATATATATATATTGTTTATATATATATATATAGTGTAGGTATCAGTTAGAGGGGTTTAGTACCTCTAAGGGATAATTAAATCCCAAGTTGCTCCTGGTTGTTACCTGGGTAGGTACAGTCTTTTGTAAGGTTGTACGCTAGCAAGAACAAAATTTTAAGTAAGAATTACCAATTTTGTTTACATTACCATTACATATATATCAATTATTTTCGCATCGTAACTGATGCATCTATCTATATTCACATTCTGAAGAGATTTACTTAAACCAGTAAATTGAAACAATCCTAAATGCTTCTTCCTTCTTTGTTATCTAATTAATTAAAGACATACCAGCGAAAACCATGAGTTTCCCAATGTTATTATATCCATTTTCTTCTCATATATATATATATATATATATATATAGATATATACATACATATACATATACAATATCATCATCATCGTTTGCCCCAGTTTTTTTTTAAAAAAACAAGAAATATTCTATCATTCTTTGTTAATTACATTTTCCCAAAATTTTACTCTCTCAGCCGAGGG
>NC_069000.1:17402813-17409284 GCF_001194135.2 Octopus bimaculoides
ATATATATATATATATATAATACATATATGAGCATGAACGTGTGCGTGTGTGAATGTTCTATTTTTAATTGTTCACAGTTATTTTAAATTATAGTTATTTAAACATTTTGTGTACGTATCATGTATATTGTTGCAATATAATATAAATTATATACGTAATTAAACAGCAGCAACAAAACTGAATATTATAAATCAATTCAGTTGACATATTAATATAACGGTTATGCTTCGTATAGGATATTAGCACATAATTGAGACGGAAGAAATTGCAAAAAGTTTAACAAGGGGTCTAAGGGAGATAATTGCTCACTACATATTTATTTACGAAACGCCTTTACTTCACAGTCTTTGTCGGCAACATGGGTTGTGTCGGAGGAAAATATCAACCCCCGCACCACCACCACCACCACAATCATCATCCTCATCATCATCGTCGTCATTACTATCAAATTCTTGAAAAAAGCGCATAATGTGTGCGTGTATGTGAGCTTCTAAAAACATACCGCACACGCACGCACACAGACACTCGCGTGTGTGTATCTGGTTCAAATACACAAAAACAAAAAAAAGACCGACATGTAAGGGAACAACAAACAAGGTGTATTAGTTCGACGCTCAGGAATAATGGAAAAGTCTTGGACGTTTGAAGCCTACGCTATTCACCAGAAAGGAATGAGGAATGTATGAAGCAGGGTGGTTGAATATCTATGTGTGAGGTTTTCTTTTTTACCCTGGCTTTTGTCATAAGTAACTAGAAGGTTATAGTATCAAGAAGACCATCAAATACTGCCTACAAAAATCATGTCAAAGTAACGCCAGCTTGGAAAAGCAAATGTAAAAACGATGATTGATGGTGTTGCATACATACACACATACGTACATGTGTGAGTGTCTGTACACAGCCTTGGCCAAAAGTATTAGGCCACCCCAATGTTTTGGGGGTTCTGCTGTCTCAATGTTAAAGAAATTCCACCATGTGCTCGAGTTTCATTAACATTGAGACAGCAGAACCCCAAAACATTGGGGTGGCCTAATACTTTGGCCAAGGCTATATATATATATATATATATATAGCCTTGGCCAAAGTATTAGGCCACCCCAATGTTTATATATATAGGGAGAATTCACGAAAAAACAACAGACGAAGACAGGTGGTGTAAACAACAAATGGATAAAATAAGCAACAAGGATATCCAGAAGTAATGCAGTATGATCATTTCATGCAACTCCATTTAATTGAACAATGCAATCATTGCATCAATTTAAAATACAGAGCAATCTTCAGCTGCACAAAGACATAGAATTTAATTAAATTAGAACAGATAGACACATTAGTATAACTATACCTAAAATCTCCAAGAAGTTAAAGAGATAGACAAAAAACATGCTGTTTCACTCCAGTTTAGAAAGTTGGGAAAGAAACCAGTTACATTAAGTTTATATGTTGATTGAATACATGTACTATCTTACCTCATAGTTACTTTCATCAGGCCATATGAGTTAGAGAGAGAGAGAGTATGTGTGTGTACCCTCATCTAGACATCATGTGTGCATTTGACTTTGAATTAGGATACTAAGTTCAGGTGAGTGAACGGGAGCTGTCAGCCCAGAAAATACTGTGTATATGGTCAGCACTGAATTAGCTGGAGAGTTATTTCAAAGCATTTCATAGAAGATAAAACCAACCAACCCCCTTGAGGTTCATTCTATCTTTTTGATCTCTTTTTTTTAAGTGTTAGGAACAGACTACTACTTTCAAAAATCTCGCACATCCGCCTTTGAGCCTAATGAGGTTGACATGGCTGATATTTAGAAGTAAAAATATAAAGAGGGAGGGAATTAAAATTACAAGTTTGAGAGGCAGGGCTGAAGAAATGTTTGTTTGCTATAAGGTTTGTGGAGTGAGACACAGCAGAAGTGATAAGGTGAAGCAGAGTGGTTTTCAGAGTTTGCAATTTTAGAGATGTGAAGATCACAGAAGAAATGGAAGGAAAAGAAAATACATATGTAGGTTACTGCTTCCTGCATATTGGTAACTAAAAGATTGCCTATCTGTTGGATGACATCATCATCATTTGCCTCTTCCTTTACCGACATCCTAACCATTATAGTTATCTATTAAGCATTTCACATCCTTGGTTTGTCCCTACTCAATAAGTGCATCAACTCTTTAGTGTTTGGCACTTCTTTTTTTTTCACAACCATCAGATTACAAACAGCTCCTCACAAATGCAGGTTCAAGAGATGGTTGTGATTTGTAAAACATTTTGAGTAGGAACTAGAAAGAGAAGTATGAACACGTAATGTGCATGAACTCATAAAACAGAAGAGAAGAATAAAAATTGGTCCCTTATTTATCAGCACTGAAAAGATGAAAGGCGAAGCTGACCTTGGCAGAAATTGAACTCAGAATGCAGAGAGCTGGAACATATACCCACAAAGTATTTAATCTGCTGCCCTAATGACTAACAGTTTAACACTTTTTTTGTTTTTGAGATACACCTGTAGTATCCCAAATGTAAGAACACTGCTCTAATTTTAAGGAGTTCACTGTTAAGCCAACTATCAGTATCAGATCCTCCTGTGCTTTTGAGCACATTAGGTAGCATGTTGATGTCACAGGATTCTGTTGGCTGTAGTTTTTCTCTACATCCACACATGCAATATTGGCCTTTCTCATGTCAGTTATGAATATTCTGCACTATGTTTTCGGCCTACCTCTCTTTCTTTTTCCTTCTGATGGTGTCCATTTGAAAGTTGTTTTAAGGCAATTACAGCTATCAAAACACCCAGCCTCATTGGTGATCTCTCCTAAAACTCTCACAATTACAAATGACTTCTCTTTCTAGCAATCTCACAATCACTAATGATCTCTCATACAATCTCACCAATCCTGGTGATTTCTCCTATTTCGCACTAACAACAATAAACTGTGACCCCAGAGCTATCCTTCTTTTTGGCTAGAAAATACTTAGACTTCTAACAGGTATTAACTCTCTACAAAGCACAACTCCACACTGCAATGCTGCTCTTACTTCTAGGATAGCGTTGCTGCTGTTACACCTATGAACATCCCGATTCATAACCAATAAAAAGACATTTTACTTATAGACACTGGATCACTCGCCAATTCAAACTTTAACCCATAGATGCACAGTGTCCTTACTCTAATTTTCCAACTACATGTATAATGACATCTACATCTTGGAGTTAGTTGGCTGCACACCACCATAAAACAGCTGATACCTTGACCTCTTTTCCTCTTGTCACCTATATTGCACACTCTCTCTAACTCCACACTCTGGAATTTCTTCTCTACCAATATTTTTCATCCAATCATTGACTTAAACCAGCCACATCCAGCACAAATATTCTTCCATGTTTTATGTTAAAACCAGCCAGTTCTGGCCTCTTACATCTAGCCTACAATATCATTCTAAAAATATACAATTACACCACTGAAATCTCAAAGCTACGAGATAATGCATGATTAATTCAAAACAACGTGGATAAATAAGCATTACATCTGACAGAGTGATGTGAACGTTAAAGATTTATGGTGATCATTAATTGCATTAATCTCTTGGTCTCAGGAAAGTGGGTGCCATGGAGTGTGTGAAGAATATCTGCACACCAGTTTCTTTCCATCTAAACTGTTACAAAAGATAAATAAATAAAGTCAGCAATTGTTCAAAGATGGAGTACTCACTCTTATAATCAAGAAGTAGTTTTTTTAACTTTTGGGATGTAATCACTGCTGTGTAGTATGATCTCCATAAAAGAGGTAACAGCTACCAGTGTCACAATGTCAACTGTTTAAGATGCAGTGCAAATGAAAGTTGAGTGGTTAAGAAGTTTATTTCACATCTACATGGTTTTGATTTCAATCCCACTGCATGACACCTTTAGAAAATGTCCTCTACCATAGCCTTGACCAAAGTCTTGTGAGTGAAATTTGCTTGGTAGAAACTGGTATGGAAGCATGTAAAAAGCAACCTGGTTTAATATCACATCCTGGTTGAATGTGCTTTCAATAGAATTCACTGTTTAAAGATTTGGTTCATGATTTTGATCTGGGGATAACTTCCTTCCTTCTTCTAATCAGGTATCAGACACTCTGAAAAGAAGATATCTGCCTTTGCCTTGTGGTTTGACTCACAATATTTCAGCTACATGTCACTCAAACTCAAATATAGTAGTGTTTATTTAGGAACAACAAAGGTAACTGGGGGAATCCATTACTAAGTCAATGACACTAGTTTAGGGCTGAGAGCAAAAGAAAGTAACATTCACTGCTAATAATCATAAAATATGACGAATTCTGTACACTGATAGGAAGGCTGTAGTTATCCATGGGTTCATGAAGTAACATAATGGAAGCTGACGGGAGGAGAAAATACTGTACTTTGTGGTGAATCTGATTCAGTGTTCGAAACCATCACAAGAGAGAGCAATGCTTCTCCCACTCTTTGTGCCTGTACGCGCGCGCGCGTTTATATATGGATGGATGTACGGATATATGTCGATGTATACAAACACATGTAAAAAAAAAATTAATAAAAAGATTTTTTATGCATCAAGTTTGAAATAGTATCCGCACATGGGTTTAGTTGTGATGACTAAAACAAATTAATATAGTCACTAATTGCACTCTAAAATAATGTTACATGACATAATTCAACTATAAATACATTTAAACTCATTTTGTTTATCGTCTTTCCAGTTGTTTTACTGTTATATTAGCTATCACACACACACACACATATACTTGATAATATTTTGTTGCCCCTTAGATCTTCCTTACCATACAACTATAATACAGTCGTTTTTAATTTATTTTCCTATACTTTCACTACAAACGGATTTTCTTAATTGTTTCTTGTTGAATGTTAGTATTACATTCTGTCTATATTCACGAACAAGTATGCGGTTATACTTCTTTTATTCTCTCATTCCGATATTCAGTCTTGCAGTTTCTCTATTTAATATACTGAAACCTTTATTCTGAAGCCAACTGTTATTCCGGAATAAGAATTAAATAACGCACAAGGGAACGATACGTGAGAGTGGTAGGGGAATTAGAGAGTGGGGCGGGATCAGTTAGTAAGAGTAAAATAGTGTTTAAGATTTAGATCTAAGACTTCAATTCAGTTACGTATGTGCATTAAATTAAGCTACAAATGATTAATATCACAGCTATGGAGTCCTTCCAATGATAGGGGGTCACGAAGGATAAAGAAAGAATATCAACAAACAGGAAAACATTCAAAGGTGCAGAAATTTGTGTGACAGGCTCAAAATGGCGGTTGATGGTGAAAAAGCTCTTCGACAATCTAAGGTGGAGAACTGTCAACAGATGCTCTCTCTTAATGAAATGTTCCATCTTGTCGGAGATAGGCTGACCCCGAAAGAAGTAGTGTGCCTCACCAAAAACGGACTCTCCGATGTCTCTTCAAACTTAGGAAAAGACTCAAAAAGCCCCTCGGATGCTAGTGTTTGTAATAACAACACGGCCAGCAGTAGTAGAACAGTTCGTTCTCATGCGACGGAAGCTAAAAACATTTCATCTCCTCCACAAAGCTCTTCTTCCAGACCAAGAGTGACGAACGAAATCGACCAGAGATCTTTGATGAAAAAGGTGAACGATGGCTACGACTACTTCATGGCTTTAGAAAGGGCAGGTATGGTCGACGGTACGAACTTCGGCAAGATCCTGCATGCTCTTGCAATCACAGGCCGACAGGACCTCCTCCCTTACGTCACCCTTCGTCGACGAAAAACTGGTAAGTTTATTACAGAAATAATGATAATAGTTATAGGAGTCATGTTGATCATATTATTAACCACAGCAAAAATAAAGAAACGGTAAAATAGAACTGAACATGCATGTATACATGCACAAACATATACATACATACACAGACATGTATGTATATGTAATTTATTTGTGTAAGCATACATGTATGTATAAAGAATTGCTGTGTGTATGTGTTATTGTTATTATTTTGCCTCCAGGTTAGCAATGACCAAAGGCGTTCCGAGTATGACCATTTCGTATTTTATTTAGACAATATATCTAAGATTACATTTGCCAATGTGTCCTAAAGACAGTAAGGATGGGATTTGAGGGAGATTTGGCTAATACTTCTAGTAGGTCGAGCGACCACATAAAAGCTCCCTCGTTAGCTTATGATTCTCTCTCTATATATATATGTGGACACTTATACTCAGTTTTTCTGTTCATGCGATATAGAAGTCTTTCGAAACCATAATTATTGTATTAGATATATATACACACACCATACGATAGTTTTTAGATTTGATACATACGATATTGTAAGACATTTAAAATAGTATATTAACACACTAGCGCTAATGAACGCACACGTATACATGTAAACAAATACTTTATATAATATATGTATAGGCTATATATATATATATATATATATATATTGATTTGGATGTATT
>NC_069000.1:17409650-17415794 GCF_001194135.2 Octopus bimaculoides
TATATATATATATATATATATATATATGAGACCCATCTTCTATACCGACCCTTTTGCTAATGTCTTTGTGTATGAAAACCACACTGCTTCCTGGCGAGGAAACAAACATGAAGAAGTTAATATAAAGCGATTGGACGGATCATTTTCGTATGTGTATTGGCGAAAGAAATTCATAATTTTTAAGATAAAAAAATCTCGACTCATCGGAAGTGTGTAAACATTTGCTTTAGAATCCATGATAAATGTATGGGCTTATATTCGTATGCAAGTGAATGGGATAGATAAACTGCTAATTTTCTGAAGGAAAGAGAGTGAATGTATTATAGTTGGGTCGAAGAGAGTGAATGTATTATATATAGTTGGGTCGAATTTGTATGGTAGTTATTTTTTATGAAAGGTACCTGCAACCCCACTTAGCAGATTCGAACTCAGACCCGGGATGAAAGTAACTACTAGAATATCGGCCATGTTCACTATTTATTTATTCCCCACTTTTTTCTCTCTCGTGTGTGTGTGTGTGTGTATATATATATGTATGTATACATTGGTGTAATAACAATGAACAGTAAATGTCCCTCCTCATATCTCCCCCCCCCCTTAACTAACGCGATTATTATTTGCATATATATATATATATGTGTGTGTGTATTGAACTGCTTACTACAACCAAAACGTAAATGATCAATCTATTTTTCTCCCACTTTCAACTAAAAAATATTTTAAAATACAATGAGTAAAAAATTTTCATTGTTTATCGTTCTTTGTCTTATAACTCGTGTGTATGTATGCACACACACACACACACACACACACACACACATATATACATACATATATATATATATATATATATATATATATATATAGGCGCCATGGTGATCTTGTTCTTAGTGAACTGAGTTGGCTATTCGGTTTCGATTCCAAGACCAAGGTTTTAAAATTTTCACTTCATTTAAAATGTCGACTTAATAGCTATGAGAAGAGGCATGAATGCCGTAATTCCCCACAGACGTCAGTAAGTACTGATTTTCTAAAGTAAAAAAAGAGTGGAAATAAATCATGGATGTATGTATATATTCCCAAAGATATATGGTGTGTTTTGTGTACACACATAGATACAAGAATATTCCTACTTTCACTGTTTTTTTTTATTATTTAATCAAGGAGTCTTCTTTCCCCATTCCTATACGGGAAGCAGTTGTTTCTCTTCCTCTTCAGTAATATTTATTTTCTTATCTCCCCCTTATTAACCATTGTATGTTTATTTTTCTACATCTCCCACTCCACGTTTAATCAGCCATTCTAATGGTTTTTATTGTCGGTAATATTAGGGTTTTTTCTTATGTTAAAAAACGCTAGAGCCCCTACTAGCCTGGCCAGGGAGTTAGTGTTGTGAGCCTCTGCCCGATCAGGTTTCGTTCAACGAGACTTTATTACCATGTTACCTTTTTTTTTAATATGGACGACCCAGTTGATTTTGTTGGTTCAGCTCTGCTGCACAGCACCCAGACTTTCATAGGTGGGTGATCTTTGTGTGTATAGAAGAAAAAAAAAGGTAGAGTAGTACTGCATTAGGGTTAGTATCTGCATATATATCTTTCTATAAGATATTTTAATCGGGATTGTTTTTTTCTTTTAGTTTTTTTTTTTCCATTTTCAATACACATCCAGTCATGAAAGTATTTCCAACCCAGCTGCTT
Organism: Octopus bimaculoides; assembly: GCF_001194135.2. Classification (NCBI taxonomy): domain Eukaryota; kingdom Metazoa; phylum Mollusca; class Cephalopoda; order Octopoda; family Octopodidae; genus Octopus; species Octopus bimaculoides. The sequence continues at coordinate 17,411,351 of NC_069000.1, forward strand.
CGTTATAGGATGAATTTTTAAAAGCATTGGATAAGATCATCTTCCTCCTCATCATCAACACTGTTTTGACGTCCGACATTGCATAATCGTGCATGCGCCTACAATTTCCATTTCCCTCACATCCCTTTATCCGTGTCTGCATGATGTTTGTTGTATGGAATCACAAACATGTCGTTCCTCTAATGTTTTTCCCACTACTGTCAATACATACATGCAAACACACAGAGACACACAATCAAAAAGTTACCAAAAGACTTGAATTATTATTCTTAGATAAGTTCCAAATATCTAAGCTTGAGAAGAATTTTCTTCTTCCGTTTATTATAACCAATGCGTTTATGTATGTATGTATATATATTAAATCGCAAATTAAACGTAGCTCTAGTAATGTAAACATTATCAGTCACACACCACAGTGTATGTAATTTGTTTATATGCTCATTTGCTGCGGGATATCATCCTGGGAAAGATCCCTACACAACACCGAGTATTAATGAACACCAAATGCCCCATACTGAGTGAAACAACTTGCCTCAGATGACTGAGAATGGTAGATACTGGTATTTCACCGTTATTATGGCTTATCAATATCATGTACTTGGATCAACCTCAAAACAAAACAGAGTGAAATTTATTTACTGATGTGCTGCATCATAGCACATGGGACAAAAAAAAATTTTAAGCAGCTCTAGTAATGTAAACACTATCAGTTGCTCATACATAGTGTATGTGTTTTGTTTATACACTCATTTGCTGTGGGATAGCAGCTGGGGAAAGCTCCCTACATGATGCCAAGTGTTAAAGAACACTGAGTGCAATGTCCGTTCTTCTATGCTTGCGTGGAACAGACAAAATTTGTTGAAACAAATTGTCTACAGACAGACACCCTTCCTTTCATCAAATCTTACCTGTTTTCAAGCAAAGTCTTATTTCCCCTTGGCCTGTCAGGTTTTTCTCGTAGAAAACTGGAAACGAACATCATTTGCATCATGTGTGTGTGTATGTGTATATATGAATGTAAATGGAACTTGTGGAAGATGGAGATCCAAGAAGACATGGGATAAAGTAGTGAAGACTGATCTGAAAATGTTGAGCCTCATGGAGGGGATGACAGAAACACTAAATTGAATGGTGATGTGTTGTGCTTGAAAATACTTGTCCATCTCAGCAAAAAGGAGTTCCTGTCAAGCTTTGACCCACAACTCATCTTCCCCCCACATATATATATATATATATCGAGTGAGAGATGTATACATATACATGCACACACGACGTTCTTCTTTCAGGTTCTGTCTCTCAAATTCACTCACAAGACTGGTTGGCTTGAAGCTTATAGTGGCAGTTACTTGCCCAAGGTTTTTGTGACTGACCCTGAGATCAAATGTTATAGGCTTGGTAATCCTCTACAGTGTGAGGACTGAAGGCATGAGATGTTCTGGATTGCAATATAATATATTAGGAAAGTCAAAATGTTGTTGGCAGAAAGACAGACAGAATGTTAATCCTTTCAGGTAAATGGCCCTGTTTGATATGTAGAAGAGGTGTTTGTAGAAATCCCATATGGTGTACATGGTACAAACTATGGACTTATAAGAGCTGCAGTGAAATCACATGAAGGTTAACAGAGAAATTAAACTTTGTGGCAGATGCGTAGGTGCAATAAATGTTTAAGCCACAAAGGAAATAAGTTTTCTGGAATGCCCAGGAGGATTATTAGAAGTGGTAAGTAATTTGTTACCTAGGAGACTTAATTAGCATTGGAGGGAAATGTACTGAAAGTTTAGTTGCTAGAATAACGATTGGCTGGAGAAAGTTCCGAGAGCTATTACCTCTGTTGGTAACCAAAAGCCTATCTCAGAGTGGAAGGCAGATTCTATGTCGCATGTTAGTATATGAACAGCAATGCTACATGGTTGTGAGATTTGGGCCATGAATACAGAGGATATGTGAAGACTAGAAAGAAATGAAGCCGGATGTGCAATGTCAGTGTGCTTGTATGACAAAGTACAAAGATGTTGAGAGAAAAATTGGGCTTAGGAAGCATCAGATGTGGTCTGCGAGAGAGAAGACTATGTTGGTATGGTTTTATGATGCAGATGGATCAGAACAGCTGTATAAAGAAGTGTTGATTGCTAGATGTGGGTGGAATTTGTGGAAGACAAAGACTCAGGAAGACATAGGATGATGTAGTGACAGGATGATGACCTGAAAATACTGAGCCTCATGCAAGAGATGACAAAAATACAAAGATGAATGGTGATATGTTGTGCTTGAAAAAACTTGTCCATCTCAGCAAAAAAGGAGGTCCTGTAAGTCTTGACCCACAACTCTTCTTCTAACACCCATTGCTCCATTAATCTTCTGCAATACTATACACTCATGTTCTGTAAATCCTTGCATCTATCTATCCTTGCACTTTGGATTGTATCTTTATCACTGTTCTTTATAACCTTTCCTCTTCCCAGAGGTACTCCTATTTCCTTCATTTTCCTTCTCCCAAACTGATAATCACTATCCACCACTGTCCCAATAGCTGTAGCGATTTACTCTGTCCATTTATCTGAAGCCTAAACTAATATTTTGATTGTGAATTTTTCCTTTTTGAATATATATATATATATATAATGTTGGGTAACCTAGGAAGTGTACTTAGGCCACCATGCGTAATATCAAGAAATATGGCATACACATATTGAATATAATTTTATCAAATTCCTTGGTGCTTCTACAAAATAATGAAATGGATACTAATTTTCAAAAGAAAAATATTTATTAGCTTAAAATAAAATTAAATAAAACAAATTTCTCATTTGTATAATTCCTCTTCTTTCTCTGACTCTCTCTCATTATGTGTATGTGTGAAATGTTCCTTTACTCGTTACCTGCCTCCCAAGTTTAGTATGTGCTCTCATCCCGAACTTCTCTATATCTCTCATTTACCCCCCCCCCCCCCCCTCTCTATGTGATGTAAAGCATGACTACAGAAATCAACCAACCAACTAACCAACATTTTATATTGGCTATTGTTATATAGAAATTGTGCAGCATTAGCAATATATTTGAGTGGGTAAAATAGACTTCCAGCACATGGATCATGAGTTCACATCTGCTGGAAGTATTTTGATTTGCACCTCTGAACAAGACACATAGGTTCAGCAAGTTCTCAGTTCAGCCATTTGTGAAAATTTAAATATAAGACAGGAATCTACCTGCATTAGAATACAAAGTTAAAATGATAAAATCAGATTCTTAGAAAATAAATGATGGTCGAACGCTTGTATTCTATTACTTGCATATGTATTATGCATGTGCTTGAAAATATTTTTCTTTGCTGGTTTTTGGAGAGGAGGATAGTTTAGTATAGGCTTTCTTAATTGGTGTCAGTATGTAAATGATTTTCTCACAAAGAGGGCTTTACTGAAGTGCCCTCTGTTGCAAGCATTCAAGTCAGTAGTGTTTAGCCCCAGTTCAGCCTCAATCCAATAGACTTATAACTGGGCATTCTAGCCTTGACCATCCTGTTTTCTATGTTTCTTTCCCTCTTTTTGTGATAGCATTAGAAATTGGTCAGCTGGCAACTCTATATCTTTTTATTTTTAGCTAAGTAAACTTTATGTAAAAGACTTCCTCTGCTTCTTAGATGGTACACCTATCTTTTATAGCCTAAATTACTACTAATCTACTATCATATTGGTTAGTGGATTACAGAAGGTTGTCTTCTAGAAATACCATTTTGTCTTCTGTGTTGGTGTTCTCCTTCTAGTTAAGGTTTTTACTTTGACCTCACAAACCACTAATATATCTTGAGAGCACATTTCTCACCATAGATGGACTTGTATTCTTGAACATTTCTTTTTGGATCTGCATCATCATTATCATCATCACCATTTTCCACACTGGCATGGGTTGGGTAGTTTGACAGGTGCTGCATCAGCTTCCATTCTTTGTTTTGGTTTGGTTTCTACAGCTGGATGCCCTTCCTAATACCAACCATAGAATAAAATATATTTACTTCTTAGTTCCACTTTATCAATAGATGACTAGTTAGTGAATTTCCTTTCCCTGAAGTGTATGTTATTGCACAATGAGTTTATATTAGAAGATTAATGCTTTCTTTCAACTATAATTCATCCATTCTTGTAATTTTTTTTACATTTTCATTGAAATCTTCTACCCTAAAATTCACCTTCTTCTCGAGTTTTGACAAAGACCTTGTAGAACTGATCTTATTTGTTATAACATGAGACATATGTTGAGATTTCAGTGGTTATCATGTCATGAATCTAAGCATTACAATACAATACCCCTCTCATAAGAGCCACTCTTGTCATGAGACTAATACATCTTCTGTTATGAGCAAAGTATTACTCCTGTCATCAACCTGGTACTATTCCTGTCAAAGTATTACTCCTGTCATCAACCTGGTACTATTCCTGTCAAAGTA
>NC_069000.1:17415804-17423702 GCF_001194135.2 Octopus bimaculoides
ATCAACCTGGTACTATTCCTGTCAAAGTATTACTCCTGTCATCAACCTGGTACTATTCCTGTCAAAGTATTACTCCTGTCATCAACCAGGTACTATTCCTGTGATAGGGGCAGTGATAGGCACTGCCCCTATCACAAGCCTGGCACCATTCCTCTGAGCCAGTTACCAACCCTACCACAAGCCTAGTAAAGCTCTATTATGAGCCTGACACTGAACCTATCCCAACACCACTTAGCTGATCTTGTAAACCATCCAAACAGCTACAGATCAATATAATCCTATTTATAGTTTTTTTCTTTATAACAAATTATCTTCTCAACATACTTGAGGCTATCATAATTTTACTTATCATTTGATTATTTACACCTCTTTGTGTTGCTTTCTTAGGTATTGTGGAAAATTCGAAAGGAGGCAGTACCACTCCTTGATAGAAACAATAGAAATGACAACGAGCAGAATAAATTGGAGAAACTCTTGTATAGTTCCATACCCTGTTGCCAAAACTTAAATTATGTAAATGGTCATAATTAACATGATCAGTGAAATTTTTCAATTTAGACTTGAATGTTCTTCCAGTTTTTTTTATTGTGATAAGCAAGCTACTTACCACACAGCCATTTTTTAAAATTAAATATTTGGATGGAAATTCTATTTCTATTTTATATCAAAAGTGATTCTATATTTTAAATTGTGTGACAAAACAAAACATTAAGTTGTCCATGGTAGAAGCCTAACCATCCTCTCCATGTTATCTTCCTAATATAGAAAGTTGCCCCTTCACTTTCTAACATTTGTTTTATCTTCTGTCACAACATGCTCAATATGGTGTTAGGAAATGGATGGGAAAAGCAGGGATAGCCTAGGCAGTGTGATAGCAGATGCTATTTATGCATGACAGGAGAATTTGGATTTGTATGTATGATATCACACTTATCATTTATGCATGTCCAAATTTTATGTTCGAAATATATCCAGTTGGATAATATGTTTCTGGAATTTGATAATTTGTAACAAGTAAATAGAAGCAGACTAATTTGGCAATCCTTGAATTCAAAACATTATTTTAGTTTTGTCATTTTTCATTGAGTTATCATTTTATCTGGCAGCTAGTAAAGAATTTATTTTTGTTCTGGAGTTGTGCCTGTAACCAACTTGCTTATTATAGGCTTGAAGCATTTTGCATTATTGTTCATTGTTATCGTTGTTGTACACATATAAAACATATTTATATGCATACACACACACACATATATTCTTTTATTTGTTTGTCATTTGACTATGACCATGCTGTAGCACCACCTTGAAGGGTTTTAATTGAACCCCAGGATTTATTTTTTTGAAACCTAGTATTTATTCTATCAGTCCTTTTGCTGAATCACTAAGTTATGGGAGCGTAAACACACCAATACCGGTTGTCAAATGGTAATGGAGAGGCAGACATAAAGGCATACACACACACACACACACACATATATATATATACGATGGGCTTCTTTCAGTTTCCATGTGCCAAATCCACTCACAAGGCTTTGGTCAGCCCAAGGCTATAGTAGAAGACACTTGCCCAAGGTTCCACACAGTGGGACTGAACCATGTGGTTGGGAAGCAAGCTTCTTACCACAGCCATGCCTGTATATATATCATCATCTTCTTCATTTAGCATCTGTTTTCTATGCTTGCATGGGTTAGACAGAAAATTGGAACTGGTAAGCTGGCTCCAGTCTGTTTTGGTTTGGTTCCTACAATTGGATGCCCTTTCTAACATCAGCCATTCCATAGAGTGTACTAGGTGTCTTTTATGTATCACTGGCACAGGTGCCTTTTACGTGTCACCAGCATAGATACCTTTTTACATGTTACCAGCAGGTACTTCACACGTGTTACTGTCACCAGCACTAGCCATGACGAAAATTTCACTTCTCGTGAAGTGTCTTCTGAAGCCTAGCAAATTGCCAAAAGTTTTGGTCTCTCTCTCTGTCTGTCTGTGTGTGTGTGTGTGAGATAAACAAAGAATTTATCTCTACTTACCTCCTCATCACATGTACTCACATGCCAAAAAAAAGCCACCTTCAGGCAGACTTTTAGTCAAGCTCCTGAGTAAGGCTGATAAGCCTTCAGCTTAAAGTATGACCATAAAATGAAAGACATGTAAAAAAAAATATGGAGGCATGAAATAACATTAATAGTTCTTTCTATGCATAAATAAAATTTATCATGTAAAATTTTTTTTAAGTCAAAACTTTACCCAGTCTTTTGGTTACCACTGATTTTTAGTGATTTGTCTTGTCTAAAATTTCATCTGATTATGTGGAATTGAAGCTTCAGTGAATTTTTCCCTTCTTTTTGCTGGAATTTTCCAGTTTCCCATATTCTGGCTTTCAATGTTCTTTCCAATGCATTGTTTTCTCCTCCCTTCCAGTCTTGGTTTACCACCTTTCAATCTTGGTGTCAATATGTAACATCATTTCAGTATAATTTTTCCCATTTGTAAATTCCAATTTGACTTCAAAAAACCATTTGAAACAAACTTCAAGTTGTCTCATGATATAAATGAAGTTGTTTATTTTTTTTTTTTTTTTTTTTTTTTTTTTTTTTTTTTGAGAAAAGAACTCAATACAAGGGAACTGACATGGATTTCTTCTCAGAGAAAGGATTTGGCCAATAACAAAATTGCTACTTGATGTCTCATTTCAGACCAACATAAGGAGTACTTTACAGCCAAAGAATATATAAAAGTTTAAGGAGTTCCAAATTTTTTCACTGCTTGTCATACAATTTCTGAATAGGCTAAATTTATTCTCCAATAAATATTCATCTTGTACTTCTACTTCAATAGTTATACCTCTTAGTTTACATTTTGCTGGCTGTGAGAACTAAAGTGTTGTCTCAAAATGCTCTTTTGATTGCAATGTATGATGGACATTTACACTGCAGTCAAAGTCTGAGAGGACAATGTTGACTAAAATTATTGAAGTGGAAGTGATAGTGGCTATTGTATTATCTTGTAACTTTCAGAACTCAACACTGCAAGCCAATAAAACATTAAGCTGTTATACAGAGCACATGTTCCTCACATCACTGAAGTGAGAATCCTCTTCTCATTGTGTCCATGTATATATTAAAAAGTTTATCATCTCTACAGTTGAGGCCAGTAGTTTGAGTATATTAATTGACTTATGTTTTTAGTGCTGACATTCCTAATGGGGAGTTTCTTTTACAGTTACACCTGATCCTGTTGATGAATACCTTGAAGAAACCTCTCGTAATGGCCAGAAGAGACCCATCGACTCTTCTTTGTCTTCAACCACAAAAGGCTCAACTGCCACTGTAACTGGGACCCCAGCCAAAAGACCAAGAAAATCTCGTGCTGGCCGTAGCAACCGTAAATCAAAAACCCGGATATCACAAGATAGTGACATGAACAAATCACAGGATTCGGATGACATTAAAAAGAAAGTAACTTGCGGTGAGTGCTGTTTGCTATCTCTTTTCACCTGTTGCAACATATGTAGTGTGTAGTACAGACTGACAGTTGTGTATGGCAATGGTGGGTGTCTTGAGTGCCGTCTTGATGTAATATAGAGCAATAAGCACAATTGTATTGGGATATAATTGTACTGTCCTTAATATGTGATGTGGTCAAACACTGTCTAATGTGTTTAGTTATTACAGTATTTGTGATATTTATTGTATGATTTAAAAAAAAAACTGTAGAGAAACTCTAAGCCTTGTCACTGCTGTAAAACACAATGCTGTAATTGTTTTTAGATATTTCTATCTTTATACCAAACAGTTACTGTGTTACTGTAAACTTCATTGTGACTGCTTTTATAGAAACACTACATTATGAATAGGTAAGATTTGAAACAGCATTCATAAGTGGGACTCTGATACAAGAGTTCTATGGTTTTGAGGAGTGTGGAACCACCTCTTAGCCACTTATTTTTCCTAGGTTTAATCTGACCCTGAATAGTAGCACCTGTTAGGGTCCCAGCTATGGGTTAACTAGCATGTGAAGCACTGGGAATGAAGGTCCCCTAGTTCTTGTTAGGACTTTCTTCTTGGAGAAAGTAAATTTGTATTAAAAAAAAACCTGAAATGCAGTTAATTTCTGGTCGTCTCAACCTTTGCTGTGCCACTGGTTTTATAGCTGATTGCATTGAAAAGTGGGCTCTGTGCTGTGCAACACTTCACCCACTCAAAACAAATTCATGCACATGAATTTCTTGTACTCTTGGAACTTACTGATTTTAAGAAGCAGTCATGAGTTGACTTTCATGACATTATGAATGATTTGGTTTCTGTTCCTCATCAGGCGCCCCATATCTGTTATGTTTGTGTATGTGTCAGAGGACGTGTTTGCAATGTTAGATTTTTTCATTTGTCATGTCAACCAAACTTATTGACACGTTCAAATTCTATTGGATATAAAGAATAAAAAGTTTTGAATGGTACAGCAATACACTATAATACAAAAAAATGGACTATATACCTGTTGTAATTTAGTTATCCATAGTCTGATGATATTTCGGAATACAATTCCTTCTTCAGATATTCTTAGATGGAGTCGCTGCTATAATCGAATATAGCAGCGACTCCATCTAAGAATGTCTGAAGAAGGAATGGTATTCCGAAATATCATCAGACTATGGATAACTAAATTAGAACAGGTATATAGTCCATTTTTTGTATTATAGTGCATTGTTGTACCATTCAAAACTTTTATTCTTTACATACAATACATAATGCTTCAAGCGAACTGCAATACTCTCCTATCTTCATTGGATATATATGTATTTGTGTTGGAATGGAATATGTGAATTATTTGGTCTGTATTATTGCTCTTTCTGAGACACAATTGTCATGTGGAGGCCAGCTTATTTAAATGGCTGGGATATCACTTTATCTTTTGGTAAACTGACAGATGAAAAATGAGAGGGTGGTCTTGGCTTTGCAATCAAAGAGAACTCAGGCCATGGTATTGCAGGTTTGTGAGATCAAGCCTAGCATGAGCGCATTTACATAAAGCATTGGTAGATATGGTCAGTGAATACCAAACCATTTGATACTATAGTCATCGTCATCATCATTGGTTTAACATCCCCTTTTCCATGCTTGCATGAGGCAAACAGAATATTTTGAGGTGGATTTTCTGTGGCCGGTTGCCCTTCTTTTTACCAACCCTCTTCTATTCCCTGACTAGGTACTATTTTTCCATGACGACCCAGAAAATTGGAAATACAAGACACATGAGTGATACTCATTTATAAGTATCACACACTATCAAGGTAAGAAGATAGTAAAACACACACGAACGATGGGCTTTTTTCCAGTTTTCTTCTACCAAATTCACTCGCAAGACTTTGGTCAGGTTGGAGCTACTGTAGAGTTTGATAATAATTTGTTTATTGTATTTCGTGGAGTGAAGTAAACATACTGTTGACTAATTCTCTTTTTCAGATATTCGGTTGAGAGTCCGTGCTGAGTACTGCCATCATGAAAATGTGCTTGAAGGCAATGTCTTCTCAAATAAACCTGAGTTACTTGAAAGGCAGTTTGAAAAATTTGCCCAGGCCAACACAATCCTTAAATCTCGGGACCTCGGTTCCATTATTTGTGATATAAAATTCTCAGAACTCACTTATTTGGATGCATTCTGGCGAGATTATATTAATGGCTCATTATTGGAAGCTCTTAAAGGCGTGTTTATCACAGGTAAGTTACTTGTTCATTTATATATATATATATATATATATATATATATATAGCAATGTTAATTCTCTACATATATTAGCATGAATTTAATTGGGATACACAAATGACTGTCAGTAGGATGTTAGGCTGTCAAGCCATGATCAGACCAACAAGATATTAATTTTATACACAGTGACTATAAAACAATCAGGCGACTTTGAACAAAGTAAAATACATGTATTGGTGTAGAATTAACACAGCTTAGGTTTGTATGATGGAATGTAGGATGTGTTTTTGTTATTAACATTGTATATTGTCAGTTATGAAAGCTAGTTCAAGTGTACAAACAATTCCTACACCATCAGTAGAGTTTGTGGTGCCTTACCAAACCCATAATTCATTATTACATCTACATTACAACTTGCTAATGTTCAACATCAAGACACAGTCATAGCACACACACACACACACACTAAAGAGTTAAAGTTATTTGATTTACTTTAATGTATGAAAGATTATCATCTTCTAATGTTATTAATAATACCTCTTTTGCAGAGTCCTTGAAACAGGCTGTTGGTCATGAAGCCATCAAGTTACTTGTTAATGTGGATGAAGATGATTATGAAGCAGGTCGACTGAAGTTACTCCAGAATCTCCAAGATTAAAGAACAAGGCTGACATTAACATTTTTTTTTTAATTATTATTAATATTAAATAAAAAAAATATTTTTTTGGTTAATTTTTTAGCCCAAATAGTGGTAGCTGAAATTAACGGCTGCTAGCATGTCCCTCTAGATTTAGGGGTTGGGGGAGGATGGTGTGGGCGGTGGGGAGTATAGGGGTGCCCTAAATACCATTGACGGTTGTTACATCACCGTTGACATTATTACATGGTGCTAGCTATTTTCCCCCCCATGCAACCTGAAGACTCACCCGAGTGATTGTCTTTCTCCTTCCCACCATTTCTTCTAGCTATTTCTGTCAGCAGCAACCGTTTCTTCAAATGCTCACATGTAAATGATGTGCTGTATGTCAGAGCGCCACATGTGACAGCACGCCTGCCACATGTTGCAATGAGCCAGGTAGGTGGCAGCACTTAATATTGGAGTGGCATGACACATGCGGCGGCACAACACATATTCTGCAATGCACTGTGTGTCAGAGTACCACATGTTACAATATGCTACATGTTGGCTTACTATGTATGCTCCATGCCATAGTTTTGGAAATTCCTGCAGATTTTCTTTATATCAAAATAAATATATATATGTACATACATAGATTATATATATTTATATATATACACATTGATATATATATAGTTTCTGTATGTGTGTGTGTGTATATATATATATATATATATATAGGTACACTGGTGGAATACATAATTATTTTATAATGTATGCATGTGTGTGTGTTGGATGTATAAACAGGATAAAAATTACTTGATACGTGTAGTGGAGGTTTATTTATTCATTCGGAGCTGATATTTTTTCTCTGTTGCTGCTTAGAGTAAGCAACAGAGTGAATCATTTTGCTGTGTGTGATCATTGAAGTGACATGAAGATGTCTTTTTTTTTTTTTTTTTTTTTTTTGTCACCTGAAGGAGTGAATATAGAAAGGATTGGATGGTTACTGTTTGTGTTTAAAATAAGTGTCCTCTTTACACACAAACGTTAGAGTAATATATACATATGTATGTGTGTGTTTATATCTATATATCTATATATCTATATATATGTATTATATATTGCCGACATGAGAACATAATTATGAATTCCCTCTTCAAGCTATGTGTGTGCGTATATATATATATATGTGTGTGTGAGTATATATTATATATATATGTGCTACATATATATGTGTATATACATGCATATACATATACGCACATGTGAGTATATATGTGCGTATGTATATATACACACATGCATATGTATAAATATATATATATACACACACTCATGCATGCATACACATTCACATATATTCTAAGGGAGATGAAGTTGATACACCTAGGTAATAAATCAATATACATATGAGTATGGCCAATGCTAGGTGGGTGGAGGTGCTTTTAAAGAGAGTTAAAGAATATATATACAGCCTTAATATTTTTCTCAGAAATCTACAAAAAAAAAAAAACCTGTGTTATTATGATTTTTAGGAATTTTTTTTCTTGTATTATTTTTCATTTATTTTATTTT
>NC_069000.1:17423712-17424719 GCF_001194135.2 Octopus bimaculoides
ATATATATATATATATATATATATATATATAAACATTTGTATATATTTATATATGAACATATATATACATGTGTGTGTGTGTGTGTATATATACACGTGTGTGTATGTGTATATGGATATATATGTATATATATATGTATGTGTGCATATATATATATGTATGTGTGCATATATATATATATGTGTGTGTGTATATATATATATATGTGTATGTATATATATGTATATATATATATGTATGTAAATATATGTATATATGTGTGTGTGTGTGTATATGTCATAGACACATCTTCCTCTAATCTATCTGCTACTGGTCTAAAATAACTGAAATTATGTTATTTCTTCCAGTATATTGTCAAATAGCTATTTTACAATCTTAACACTTGTTTCTAATTAACTTGTTATTAAACAGGTGTAAATTACTGCAGCACAAGTGTGGGTTTGCAGCTGACCTAACCAATCTATTTTTCAAACTTGGCTCTTATGATTATTTACATGTTTCACTTGGACTGCTTATTAACCGCAGTCTAGACACTGTACAATCTGCCTGGAACTGAAAGTGGTGGCAGTCTCTGACTGTTTTCATTCAGTATCAAATATTTATAACACTGAGATCAAAATTATATTATGTCCTCCTTTTGGAGTACATGATTCAAATATCTTTTTAAACATTGACTCTTCAAGAAAATTATAATAAAAATTGTTGGAAGAACTATTAGCCAATTATCTTCCAAATACTTTTTTATTCAATTGTCACCTGATGTCTTAAAGTGCCTCAAGATATTGGCACTGATTTAAGAAAATCTTGTTCTTATATTCTTCTATGTTTCTTAGTCATTCAATGTAGACTGATTTTTGATGCCTCCACAGAAAAAATAATAAAAACAAAAAACAAAGAATACAAATACCAACTGTTGCATAGAGCTAAACGGCTATTCATCCCAAACATTCATATAGAAATTATTTTTTATTTTTATAGCAGTCAATTGTTCTTGTGTGATTTCTGT
>NC_069000.1:17425002-17426391 GCF_001194135.2 Octopus bimaculoides
GCATGGTAATTTCTCAGAACTGAATGGCACAGACCGTCTGATTTGTGCCTGATTTCCAAGACTGATGATTGGACACCATCACTTACAGTTTGTTCTTCAGCAAATGAATACTTTCGCCACACACACACACACACACACACACACATTGACTGGAGTGAATCAATAAGATGCTGGACAACCAACTGAATTGTTAATAATGTTTAATATCACACCACTGCTGCTTACTCCTGTGTCCATGAGTAAAGGCCAGTTGAACCTGTTCTGGACTCAACCCACCTAGTTGTAAAAAGAGCATCAAGGAGTAGATACAGACCACTGCTGTAAACAATGAGTGTTTTGTTAACTTATAGTGCTGGATTCAGTTTTCTGCTGTGTGGCTGGAGAACAACAGGAAACTCCTTCAGTCTCTTCTCCTCAGAGAGACCCTGAAACCAAGAGGACTGCCAGGAATTCACTCTCCTTGTGGTATCCTCAATGGTAGCTTATCCAAAATGGCAGAAGACAGCAACAACTACTGAGTGAAATAATTTTAATTCTACAGTTCATTGATCAGTTGGTTGCCATTTTGTATGTTTTCTGTAATGACTTTAAATTAAACTACACATTGTTGTGAAGCCATCTGTTTCTTTCCTTCTATATTTATCTCCCTCTCTCTCTCCCTCCCCTTCTTACCTTCAGAAATGGCAACTGCAGTTCTATTAAATTTGCCACTAATGTTTTGACTACAAAGAGATGATATCTTGATATCTTGGATAATTTTCTGAAATTGTATAGAGAAATCTAGTGATGATATTGATTACATTTTTTTTGCCCCAAATGGACCAGAAGTTTAGGTTATGCTACTGCCTAAATTAGGTCTTAAAACTGACCAATGAGGAGGAATTCTCAAGTAAAATGCCTGGATTATAAGAATTCATCTGATTGACTAATTCCTGATGGAGGCATATAATAGAACTTTCAGAGATCACAAGAGTAAAGCTGTTTTTTTTTTTTTTTGAAGTTGTTGAATAAAGTCTAAGGTTTGGAGTAAGACCAAAACTAGTTCTATGACTCAACATTGCTTTATCACTTTTGTACTTCATACTTTATTATTGTTGTTGCTGGTGGTGATGTTTGGCTGTAGTTGAAGATGATGGTAGTGCTGTTGTTTTTACTGTTGCTAATTTGGAAATATTTTCAAATTCTTTCCTTTCGCATAGATTTTGTACAACAAACTCTACATATTGACCCTTTTTTTTTTTGTATTATTTTTCACTCTATCCGTCTCTCTGTTTCTGTAGATGTGTGTGAATATCATCATTTTCTCATTTAACGTCCATTGTCCATGCTGGCATGGGTTGCATGGTTTGACCAGGGCTGGTGAGCTGAGAGGGGGCTGCACCAGACTCC
>NC_069000.1:17426495-17429906 GCF_001194135.2 Octopus bimaculoides
TATATATATATATATATATATATATATATATATATATATATATATATATATATATATGTTATATATATAAAATATGTGTGTATGTATGTATATCTCATTACCATCATTTAAATGTCTGCTTTTCCGTGTTTGCTTGAGTTGGTTGGGTCTCTCCAACACGGTGCCTTGCCATATGTTGCATTCTTTTGTCATCCAAGCATTGAGAAAAATATCTTTTACTACTGCACTGAATGCTAACTATTCTCTTACATCTGCCACATGCAAATACTTTGTAGTCAGCTTGCTTGCAATCCCAGTCATCTATATCTAGTTCTCTTAAAGGTCACCTGATCTACAAGTCATGGTATTCTGTCAGGGGCTGTCTCCAGCTCACTAAATGTTAGATGGAGAGGTTTATTCTTAGCTAAAAAAATTTTCTTACACTTGTCCCATATATGAAAAGAGCATGAAAAGTACTTGAGCCTGGCACAAATTCTAGCTACATCCCTAAATAACATTATCATTGTCAACTTGAACAAGAGCAAAAAGATGTACTGGAGAGATTGACAACTACAGAAGCATAATAAATTTTGGTTGAAGTTTTTGAATGTATCTGAGAGAGTTTATAGCAAAATTAGTTCAGGATAGAAGTAGCTTAGAAAAGATGTTTAGATAAGTGTCAAATAAAGTTGTGTATACTATATTTCTCACACAATAGCTGCAAGAGAATGTCTTAACTAAGACAACTGTTCTAGTTGGTATTTGTTGACAGTTTCCACCTCACAGTCTGTTGAGCAATATAAAAAAAATGTTGGTAAATTGTAAGAATTGTTCAGGTCAATTTTGATCTATAGATCAGGGTGTCTTGCATTGTAGTCTGCATTGAGGAGACAAGATGTAGATAGATGGACTGTAAGAATTGTTCAAGCAGTATATAAAAGTGATGTCACAAAAGTTAGTGAATAAGCAGCTGTGTGCTAGATATCATAGACTGACAGAATCCAGACTTCATATGTAGTAGCATCCAAGAACAGTTATCAGTAGGAGCACCTATCAATTTGGGTTCATGATCCAATCTAATCATTCACTAGATGTAGTTTCTATTATCTAAGTGATTTAGTCTACACTAGATATAGATAAAAACCTATGAAATTAGTGAAAATATTTCAATTTCATGGATAAGAAATTTTAATTCCATGTTAGAAGCAGGAAAGTTGTATCATAAATGAATCAGTAGCTAAATAAATCTAAGGAGAGGTAATTTGTGATATATATATATATATATATATATATATATATATACACACATATACATCACACGTGTATATATGCTTGTAAATATATATGAACAGGCATATCCATGTAGTTAAGAAGTTCATTTACCAATCATGTGATTGTGGGTTCAGTCCCACTATGCAGCACCTCTACTATGATCCCAGAGCTTTGTGAACGAATTTGGTGGACAGAAACAGAAATGTATCCATTATGCATGTGTAAGTGTCACTTTTGACCATGGAGGCAAAATGTGACCCATCAACTCTTCAGCTAGTAACTCAACATAACAACCTGACTAGCTGTGGCTCCTTATTAAATCTGATACTCTAGTGTCACTAAAAATTGTGTGGGGTTACACTCCAGATGTGTCATGTTTCTATTAGCAACAACCATTCCTTTATTCTGGACAATTAATCAGCTCTTCTCAATTGTTGACTGTATCACCCCCACCAAAAAAAAAACTCTTTTCTCATAATAAAGAAGTTTATTTTGCAACCATGGGGTTTTAAGTTTGATCCCAGTGTGTTGTACCTTGAACTTTCATAACTTTTGGTTGACCAAAGGTTTGTGAGTTAAATTTGTTTGTTGGAGACTATGTAGAAACTTGGTAGTTGGAACCTTGTTTTGGGGTGACAGACTTAAATGGTTCCCATTTTTAATACCATCACATGGCCCTTGGTGCCTTTAGCAGAGTCCTCTCTGCTGCTAGTATTTATGTCATATCCCTGCTCTGAAGAAACTTCAACTAATTGCAGATACTCTTGGAAGACTATTTAGAACTACATTTTCCACTAGCATATTTATGACAGTATTATTTGAGCGGAAATTTGGTCACTATTTCTAGCATATTGATGCATCAGAATATGAAGCTGTAAGTTGAAGAAGAAAATTGAATCAGGTCCCTCTTGCTTCTCCCAATAATCTGTTGTTAGATTGACATTGACAATAACGTATTGTTTAGAAATATATACTGATAAATAAGCGCCTGATAGAGTTGGAAAACCCTGGGTAAATGTTTCTGGAGATCTGTGTTTGTGTGCACGCGCCTGTGTATGTTTACACCTGTCTTAACAACTCTTGCTGTGTTGTATTCTTTTACACCCTGCATTTAACGGGTCGACCTAAAAGATCGATAAAATTAGTACCAGATTAGATTAAGTACTGAGATCGATTCAGTGTTTGAAGAAGATGGCTGCAGTGTAGTCCTATAACTGAAGCGAGCAAATGAATTAGAGAGGCTAGGAGATTTTAGTAGCATATTTCTCGCATCGCACAAGAAAGTGTTACATGGCAGAGTTGCTTCCCCTGAATCAATTTTCAAACTAGCTACGAAGTTCTCTTTCTTGATCTCCAAATGATGGAGTGTACAGTTGGTTGGATTCTTTGTCCTACATCTCGGCGATACATAAATGGTTTTATTTTATAGAGGTTATTAGAATAAAAAATTCAAGTCTTTTGTTTTAATTCCATCCACATCCAGTATTCAATATAAGAATATAAAAATCTATTTCACTAACTTTGATGGTACCGTATTTGGTCAAGCTAAAGGGTTGGGGCTGATGGGTGTATGTGATTTGTTTTTAAAAACAATAATGAATAATGCAAAAATATATTTATTTATAAAGTCTAAACTGAACATGGAATGAAATATATTAATTTATAAACTTTAAACTGAACTTCATTTGTTTAAATTCTACGGAAACAAGCGAAGGTGGACGAGTGACAGATAGATAGATAGATAGACAGACACACAGACAGATAGATAGATAGATAGATAGACAGACAGACACACAGACAGATAGATAGATAGATAGACAGACAGACACACAGACAGATAGATAGATAGACACACAGACAGACAGACACGCAGACAGATAGATAGATAGCTCCGGCCAGGCAGGCAGGCAGACAGACAGACAGATAGATAGCTCCGGCCGGTCAGTAACCAAAGAATCAACTCAAACCAGCAGTAACGTTCCTTGTCAGATTTTTCTACTTTCACTTCTGACAGCTAATACCATGACAGTGCCAAATATTCTAATAGGTATAAAACAACTTGCTGCGAACGAATATGAAGGAAAAAAACGCGCGCTCGCGAACGGAGTGGGGGTGGGAAGAGGCCTCGGAACATTCGCATCCTGAATATCCCGAGACGCC
>NC_069000.1:17431908-17438904 GCF_001194135.2 Octopus bimaculoides
GAGTATTTTGCTAAGATTGTTAACAGATACTATATTCTTTTGCCAAATCTTTGGTGTAAAAAATATATTTAAACATATATATATATATATATATATATATATATATGATGGCCTTCTTTCAGTTTCCTTCTACCGAATCCACTCACAAGGCTTTGACTGGCTCAAGGCTCTAGTGGAAGACAGCTTCCCAAGGTGTCACACAGTGGAACTGAACCTGGAACCAAGTGGTTGAGAAGCAAGCTTCTTACCACACAGTCACACCTGCACCTATAATAAAAAAACAGGAAAATGATATTTGCATCAAATCAGGGAAGCAGTAATTGAGATTACATATGTGATGATAGGTTAAACTTGAGTGTCTATAATATCATATCATACAAACCAATTTACGACATGCTTTGACAATTTATACTATCTTTAAGCATTCAGTACACATTAGGACAGACACCTAGCCAGAGAAACCATGCCAAAGATTGCATTGAAGCTCAACACAGTCCTGCAACTCATCAGATCCTGTTAAACTCTCAAGTCCAGCCAGCATGGAAAACAGATATCAAATAATGAGGAGCATGAGGAATTGAGCACTGAGGATTGCTGAGAACTATTAAATAGTGCAAAATATTATCAAAGGTTTTTCAAATGAAGACCTTATTGGTGTTTTTAAGACTGGCATGAGGATGGACATCTAGCCAAAGAAACCACGCTAAAGTTGACATTGGAGCTTGACACAGTCATGTACTCATCAGCTTCTGTCAAACTGTCCAGTCCATGTCAGCATGGAAAACGGACATCAGATAATGATGAGGAGGAATCGAATATTCAGGCTTGCTGAGAACTTCTATTAAATAGTGCTAAATATGTTCAAAGGTATTTCGGTGAAGATCATATTGATGCTTTTAAGAGAGTGTAATCTGAGGCAAATTGGCTACTATTTATGACATTTGAGCAACCATGTAGAGGTTTCATTGTTTTCAATTAGAGCTGACCTGGGGCTGCACATCAACAATGACCTTTTGATTGACCATCTTTGATCTTCTTATGTGTTATGTATGTGTGTGTCTGTGTGTTCACGTGTGTAACATTTATTCTAATCTTATTCGATATTAGCTTGCAGTACAGTCCTATAAGAACTAATTTGTTGTATAATGCTGTGTGCACAAATATCATTTTCTACTCACTTTTTAATATCTTGAAATACAAAAGTGACAGAAGAAGTAGTTGAAATCCTGCCAGTTTTAATGCTGCGTTGTAATCTTCCTAATTACTGTTGTTTAGCCTGAAATTTGCTTGGTCAAAAGGCATTTCAAATGTGACCATCTTGACATTTTTTTGCTTTCCAAACACAATACATCTAGGATCACATTATCCAGTGTATCCCATTTCTTCACTAAAGACTGTAGAAGTAATTTGGCTGGTATTTCTAGCAGGACAAGCAACTATGAAGAGACCCCCACATCTACAGCACCTTTCAGTCTTGTTGTTGTTTAATCTTAGGTTAACCCTAACCAAGCAGACGTATAATCGAAGACATTCCAGTCATGATCGTCCAACAAGATATAGTTCCAAAGGTGAACTACAATATCTTGTGTCTTTCTTTTTTAAAGAGAGAAATTTGGCTACTATTTCTAGCAAGTCAAGTGATCACTTAGAGCCCCATCTCCCTCTTTATGCAGCATCCTTCCTAATAATACTGAGATCAATTCAATAGACTGCAAGGGGTAGCTATTGTAAAACTGTCAGAGTTCTGACATGAAGTACAATAAGAAAGTCTTTCCATGATCGTTTGACCTGACAGAAAACAGCTGCCAAAACTTACCTCAAATAACACCCTAACATCTTAAATATGGAAAAATACATCAGATGATATATTCTCTAATATGCATACAAAAAAATGGGGTAGTCAAAGCTGGAATAATTTTTATCATAGGTCTGCTCAATCAAGGGTGACCTAGGTATAAAGAACAACAACCAAAGGGCTTAAATGATATTGCATGGTTTGAGGTTGTGTGGTATGTTGCCATGATTAAATCATGGTCATACAATCTGATGGATGGTGATGGCTTGAGCACAGACATCAATCCTATTGTACTGCGCATTGAGTATATGTCTTCTACCATAGACTCAGAATGACCACCTGGCTCTTGAGAGCATTTAGTAGAGTTCACTCTGTTGCCAACATTCTGGCCTTCATCCAACTAATCTCAAAATCCTAAAAATATCCTAAAAATGCATGCAAGGCAGTGCTCCAGCATGGCCGCAGTCAAATGACTGAAACAAGTAAAAGAGTAAAATGTTTGTCCAAGAATGTTACAATATAAGTCCTTTGTCAACCTTGGTTATTGACTGAGCATTCCATGCTGGTCTCTAATCATGGCAGGAACCTATGGATCGAGTAGAGCTAGGAAGATGTGGGACGAGTTGGTGAAATATGATCTTCAGTTGTTGAGTTTCACACAGGCAATGACAAGTGATCGAGACTTTTGGCAACTTGCTGTGCTTGAAAAGGCATGTCAAGCTAACTGAATTCTGGTCATTGCCAGTGCCAATGATGCATAAAAGGTATCCATACATAAAAGACACCCATGCTGGTGACACGTCAAAAGCGTCCAGTACACTCTGTAATGTGGTTGGCATCAAGAAGGGCATCCAGCTGTAGAAACCAAAGCTAAGACAGATGAATGGAGTCTGGTGCAAGTCTCTGGCTTACTAGTCCCAGTCAAACCGACTAAATGATGATGATGATGATGATGATGATGTATCATTTAAATTTGAATTAATTATATTCTGTGAACTTTATTTCAGTCTCTTGAAAACAGTTTACTGTTGATAAAAGATATGGAATTTCGAAAAAAAAAAAAAAAACGTTTCCACAAATTTCTAAAAAAAAAAAAGATCTAAAAAAAGCTGGGGAAAGACGTATTTATTTTTTAACAAGGTGGTTAACCGTATGTAATTGACAATAATCTATCTTTGCATTAATCCTTCTGTACTATCAACATTTAGCAGATTAACAAGCATTATACAAATCTCACCCTGAAGCTAACACTTTTCACCATCATCACAGTTCCAAAGCAAGTTTGAGACTCTGACAATCCGCCAACATAGTCACTTATCATTTCATTTCATAATCGTTGAATAAGATCTAAATTATTGGGCGTGGCCAATACACTGTGAAGCCATTTGCATTGTTACTTGCACCCAACAGCAGACCCCTAGGTTTTCTCCTGCTTTATAAGAAACAGCTTAATAATGGAGATATTTCGTTTTGGTGTTTTTGTTACAGTGCTCTGTGCCTATTTGGTTGGTAAGTGTTTCCGATCCTTGTCCCAAATAATTTTACTCACCATCTCCTCCTGTGCTTCACATGTTACTAATTTTACCAGGTGGTCATTGTTATGTTTCTTAAATTGAAGAAATGAGAGACAGATGGAGTATGAGAAAATTTGTTTCTCTGTTATTGAATATGTACAGAGTTGTGTGTGTGTGTGCGTTTGTGTGATTTGTAGTTTGTACCTGATGAATATGCTTGAGGTATTTCTCAACATATTAAAACATGTATTGTGTCTATTAAATAATATTTATCTCTCACCAAATGGAGAACTTTTTTTTGTTGATCTTACCATCACGGAACTGTACATTATATATATATATATATATTTATATATATATATATATAGTGTTTTTGTGTGTATCTTTAATGTGTTCATGTAATTGAACTGTTTATTTTTGTGTGTGCATGTGATATCAAGTTCATATGTATATTGGCTTGTAGATGTATAGTTTTTACAATAAGATGACTATATGTAGCTATGTATGTCAAGAATATTAACTGGATGTATGTGCACAGTTTATGTGCATCTGAGTACAGTGGTATCACGTGTTGTCATTTATGTGTACAATTCCTGTTTCATTTATCTGTTTTGCTATTGTTGATAATCACAAGTTGTCCATATGATCGAAAGCATTCCAGTTATGACTACCTCATGTTTTTACTAAGTATAATGTATCTAGAACTATAGTATCCAATCTTCAACTATAAAATAGCTACTTTTCCATACAAGCCAAATAAAGAGTATCTTAAGCCAATAAGAGAATCTCTGTATCAGAGTTCACAAACTTTTTCATTCCACTTATCCCCTGACAACTTTTTTTCAAAAATAAATTGACCCCTTTCCCTTGAGTTTGGTTTGGCAATTTGAGTTTATACTTACACCATAA
This sequence comes from Octopus bimaculoides, assembly GCF_001194135.2. Lineage (NCBI taxonomy): Eukaryota > Metazoa > Mollusca > Cephalopoda > Octopoda > Octopodidae > Octopus > Octopus bimaculoides. Next base: position 17,436,127 of record NC_069000.1, read on the forward strand.
TAAAACAACAAAGAGAGAGGAAATTTAAAATACTGTTTCTAAATATGTGTATTTCGAGTTCAAATGCCATATAGATCATTTAATCCAAATAGGCCTACTTCAAATTTTTTCCTAACTTCAGAATTTAAAAAATATATATACAAATATTTGCAAATATTTACAAAAATTATTTATAAACCGAGAATCAGTAAATTTACCCCATTACTAAGTGAAATTTATCCCAGTTTCAGAACCTCTGTTGTATATAGTTGCTATTGTGTAATTTCAGTCCAACTTTTATCAAGCCGACCTATAACCAAACATATTCCAGCCATGACCATCTTGTCTTTTTAGGACCATGTAAAACTACACTATCTAGTATGTCCTTTCCTTATTTAAGGCAGTAGGGTATGATTTGAGGAAAATTTGGCTGCTATCTTAACACATCAAGTGACCATGAAGAGATCCCCTAATTGGTTCAACTTCATACCGCTATTTGATCTGATAGAAAAATATCTCCTTCACAAAACAAGCAACCATTTTTTTTTTAAATTAAAGGATGTTTTCAGTAATGTTGTTGGCACTCTGTCGGTAACGACGTCGAAGGTTCCAGTTGTACTCTTAACGTAGTTCTCGGGGATATTCAGCGTGACAAGGCTGGCCCCTTTGAATTACAGGCACAACAGAAACAGGAAGTAAGAGTGAGAGAAAGTTGTGATGAAAAAGTACAGCAGGGTTCGCCACCATACCCTGCCGGAGCCTCGTGGAGCTTTAGGTGTTTTCGCTCAATAAACACTCACAACGCCCAGTCTGGGAATCGAAACCGCGATCCTATGACCGCGAGTCCGCTGCCCTAACCACTGGGCCATTGCGCCTCCACTTTCAGTAATGTAATCCTAAAATAAAAGACTGGATAGTTATGGCTGGAACGCCTTTGATCATTGGTGTCTTATACAGGTGATGGTCTCATTGATATATAGAAATACCATGTCCCTGAAAAAAGATGGGATGGTCAGTGCTGGAATGCTTTTGATTAAAGGGTTGCTCAGTTAGTTCTAATCAACATCAACAGTAACAACACCTCATTGCACACAAATATAAATACACTCTACACCAGCTTGTACACCATACACAATGTCCAATTCCTACCGGGAATGTCTAATTCCTGAAATGTCCAATTCCAGAAATGTCCAATTCCTGCCAGGAAATACATTGTGACCCATAAGCAAAGAACATAACCATTCCACTGAACTTACCAACTATATACCACTGAACTTATGAACTTTATACCAGTATATGACACTGAACTTACACACTATATACCACTGAACATCATTTGACTGATACTAATTCTAATTAACCAAAACATAGATGGAAGGCTAAGTCAACCTAAGCAGAACTGGAAATCAGAATTTAGAGGGATATGACTAAATAGCACAAAACAAGTTATTTTGTCTGATGCTCTACTGATTTTACTTTCCACTACTATGGAGGTGTCTTTAGAAGGATTTCTATGAAAATTTCAACCAAGTTTTAATTATTTCAAAATGGGTACAGATAAACACTCTTTTTCTCCTTTGCCATCAACTACTACCTATCTGTCTGTTTACTCATCTATCTATTTATCTATCTATCTGTCTGTCTGTCTGTCTGTCTATTCCTTCCCTCACTTTATTTCTCCCTCTTTTCTCTCTCTCTCTCTCTCTCTCTCTCTCTCTCTCTCTCTCTCTCTCATACAGGGTGTTATTGGGCTTTAGATAACTGAATTGTTAAACTACAGCAGTCGACCCGATTATTGAAAAGGTGTTGAAATGCCTGGAGTTAAGGTGAGGGATTAGAGCAGACAGTAATATTGAAAAAAGAAAAAATTAAATAAAATGAAAAAAAAAAAAAAACACAGATTAGCTGGGTGGAAAGCTTTTAAACAATGTGTAGCTGATGGTATTTAGATGATAAACTATGGCATTTTAAAAAACTCTTTATTGTCTGTTTCATTTTAGAGTTGAAGACAAGGAAGTGGGTTCAGATTAACTGATGTATAATTACGAATGTAAAGTTTTACTTGTCAAAAGATCTGAAGCACAATTATCTACAAACTTATTTTCATCAGAAATCAAGTTCCTTATTATATGAAAGATAAAATGTCGTCATCGTCCGGAGTTGGTAGCAGTGGTGGAGACAATGGCAGTGTTGGCAGTAGCGGTGGCAGTTGTAGTGGTGACAGCAGCAGTGGCATCATCGTCGTCATATTCATCATCATCATCATCATTTAAAGTCCATTTTCTATGCTGGCATGGGTTGGACTGTTTGACAAGAGCTGGCAAACCAGAAGGCTGCGTAAAACTCTGTTCTCTGTTATCTGTTTTAGCATGGTTTCTATGATCAGATGCCCTCCCTAATACCAAAATGCTAACCACTTTACGGAATGTACTGGTTGCTTTATTCATGGCACCATCACAGACAGGGTCATCCAAGTACCTTGCAGGACAAAACAAAGTCCCCTTGATATAGGAGAATAGTATTGCAAGAGGTAGCTACATTCCAGTTGATATGGCTGTGTGATAAGAATCTTGCTTCCCAACTACATGGTTCCAGGTTCAGTTCCACTGCATGTCACCTTGGGCTAGTGTCTTCTACTATAGCCTCAAGCTGACCAAAGCCTTGTGAATGGATTTGGTAGATAGAAAATGAAAGAAGCGTGTTGTATATGTGTGTGTGTGTGTGTGTGTATATATATATATATATATATATACAAACACACACACACATATATATACATACACACATATATGTATATAT
>NC_069000.1:17439210-17443136 GCF_001194135.2 Octopus bimaculoides
AGGTTTTCTTCAATTTCACATAATATGATTTTAAAGCTGTCATCATGAATTAGAAAAAAACATTAGTTGAAAGGACCAATGAAAAGAAACCAATTTCAAATGTGTATCTGTCAATGTAAATTGTATATTGTATACATCCTAACTTTATTTTGTTCCATTCTCAGTCTAAACTGTCCGACAATCAGGAACATGAAACTCTGAGTAGCAGTTTATTGTGGTGATTTTGTGATGTTTTTGCAGCTTTAATAATAATAAAGCATATTACTCTATCTCCGGTATTTGAGTACTATTTTTTCCCACCTTGTTTCACATTTATGTGCTTACTTTGGTGTAACCTGCTCCTTTTTAAGAAAGTTTGAGCGAACCTACACAAGTAAGAAGAAGAAACAACTGGAAAAAATGGAGCTCTACCTGTTGGATTTTTCTTTGAAAAATATATCTATCCCGATGTAGAAGCGATACCTCAAAAGCCTTATTGAAAAGAATAGAAGATTTTATCCGCTGAATGAGATGGCAAGCTTACTTGCCATCTCATTCATCAGATAAGATTTTCATAAACTCCGATAGAACAAGAAATTTAAACACGGTTGAAAAAGATCTTTACAAATGACTCCTTTTGAATTGCATTACTGACACCGACAAAAGATAACATGAACTTATATAAAGAGGAGAATATCAAAGCAAGAAGGATCATTAACAACCTTAAAGTTAGTGATAGGATAGAATACCTTCCCCCACACTATCCTTTTATTATCCTTAAGGACTATAAAGCTAATTTTTGTAGAAACATTAAATGTAGACTTATCAACCTACCTAAAACAGAAATAGGTATTATTAGTAAGAATATTTTAGATTCTATTTTAAACAAGTTAAAAAGAGAATTAAATTAATGGATTTGGGGAAATAGTAAGTCAGTTATAGATTGGTTCAAGCGAATTAGCCATAAATGTAACTGCAAATTTACATAGTTCAATACTATTGATTTTTACCCATCAACATCTAGACCTTTATTTCTTAAAGCATTAGACTTTGCCAAGCAATACGCTACTATCGACAGCTCGGATATTGATATTATCCTGCATGCAAGGAAATCTCTCCTTTTTACAATGATTCCACCTGGGTCAAAAAGAGCATGAATTCTTTATTCAATATGCCAATGGGGGCTTATGATGGGGTGGAGTTATGTATGCTTACAGGAGCCTATATTTTACATCACCTGCATCTGGAATTCCCTTTTATAGACGCAGGATTATCCAGGGATAATACTAATCTTTAGTTAATATACTAGAGTGATCTTTAACTAATATATTATAGTGACCTTTATCTAACATCAGTGTGACTTTTATCAAGTATATCAGTATGACCTTCAATTAAAATAATTGTGTGACTTTCATCTAACATAGCATAATCTTTAACATATCAATGTGACCTTTGCCTTTCATGTCAATGTGACCTTTGCCTAACATATAAGTATGACCTTCATCTAACATATTAATGTACCTCTGATTAACATATGTAACTATAATTTAATATAATGAAGTGACCTTCAGCTATCTATCTGTGTGACCTTCACTTATCTTAGCGTGACCTGTAAATAATTTATCACTGTGACCTTCAACTATTACTAATAAGTTTGTGACCTTCACATATATATATAGATGCTGTTTGTTGGAGATCATATTACTACAAACTTCAGCTATCCCATCAATGTGACTGTCAGCCATTATATCAAAATGGCTGTCAATCATCATCTCAACATGACCTTCAACACACACCAATCTCCTATCAATGGGTCAAAATGACCTTCAGCTATCATGACCTTTCACCTGTAAGACATTTATGCTAGTGATTTGTTCTGTACTCTTTACTGCTTACTAACACTTTCACTTTTGGTTCATTTACTGTAAGGCCTCTTGATTCTAGTTTTGCATCTAAGTTTGGAACTGTTGTTCTAACTATTCAATTGCTTCAGTTACGAGATCTTGGTTGTTAGTGTTCAGGAGTCTCCATAAACAGCCTGTTTTTAGCCTTTCTGTCTTGGAGAACTATAAAAAAAGAAAAATAGGTTAAGAACTAAGTCTTCAGTGGCACACACATGCATGCTAAATTCCTTGATGAACTTATTAGTGCTTGTCATGCTAACAGCACCCACTCTGCATTGCTTGTATGATTCTCAAAAGCCATTCACCTATATCTGGTTTTCTTAACAACTACCAGGCACCAGAGTGAGAAACTCCATCAATAGCCTTCTCTAGGTCAATGAATGCAAACTGTAATGGTTTGCTTTCATTTAAGAACTTCTCTTGTAATGATCTCATTAAGAAAAGGGCATTGATTCAGACTCAAACTGCATCTCATCTAAGCTAATTCTCTTTTTAATTTTCTGTGCTGCATAACACTTTTTTTTAACACCTTCATTAAAATATATTTTAACATTAAAACTCAACTAATACTTTTATAATATTTGTAAGTTTAAAGACAGCGAGCAGGCAGAACTGTTAGCACACTGGGCAAAGTGCTTAGCAGCATTTTCTTTGTCTTTACATTCTGAGTTCAAATTCCACCGAAGTCCACTTTGCCTTTCATCCTTTCATGGTCAATAAGAGAAGTACCAATTGAACACTGGTTTCAGTGTAATTGATTTACCCCTCACCCCAAAATTGTTGTCCTTGTGCCAATATTTGAAACCAATATTCGAAAGTTTAGAAGCTTTTGTTTTTTCTCTATCAAGAATTTAAAGTTATGATTTTAATTTCTTATAACTATAAGTGTGGAAATTTTTTAATTTAGTTAGACGTTTGCTCTAATTTAAAACTTTGTCGTTCAAATATCTTTAAAACAGTATTGTTGTAAGATATCTAGAAAGTTAGGACAAGACTATGTCTGATGAGACAAAATTTATCAAGAAAGTTAGTTACATATTTAAATATCTAAATGTCAGAGTTATATTAATGTGTGTATTTACAATATTTGTCTATTTAGACAATTGACCATATCTTTAATGGAGATATTCACACTATTTTTATATCTATACTATATTTTGATGATTTCATCTCAAATTGTCATCAGAGGTTTTATTCCTGCATAAAAATGTTCTTATCTACTAAAGGTAACTAAACCAGTGGATTCGTGAATATAAACATTACTGTTCTTAGTTTGGAAATGAATGTTTCAGTCTAGGACTATTGATACCTAGGAATACGACACCTGGTAATAGTCCAGAGAATTAGAATCATCTCTAATGTATCTCAGCTAATCTATCTGTCTAGTTAGCTATGTGTCTATCTTTCTTTCTGTCTTCCTCTTTGTCCTTTGCTTTTTTTCTTTTTTTCTTTCTTTCTTCCTTTTGGCATACATTATTGAAGATATACCATATAACTACACATTTATAATCACTTCTACATAGTCAGAGAAGGAAGGGCAACACCAATGGCCTTTTCCAGAGCCTCCTGTCTTTGATGCTCTGGAATAGAAGGACGAAATCTGAATACTGGCAACAGAATAGACACAGCTAAAAGCACTCAAAGGCCAGGTGGTGATGTTAAATATTTCAAAGTTATTTATTTATAATATCAAACTGAATGGTATCTTGGGCAAGTGCCTTCTACAAAAAACTTTTGAGTTGATCAAGTTTGGTAGATGGAAGCTATGCAGATGCTTGTTCATCTGGGGGTAGACTTTTTAATCTATTGCTCATTTTAACACCACCTAGCCCTTGGATATCTTCAGCCAAATCTACTCTGTCTCAAGCATTTGATCCAGGTATCTGATCTGAAGATAACTTTCTCCCTTCCTCTAAGTGGTCCTGAAAAAGAGTTATGGCTGCTGTACTTCCTCCACTAATATATATATATGTATATGTGTGTGTGTGTGTGTGTGTGTGTGTGTGTGTGTGTGTGTGTGTGTGTGTGTGTGTGTGTGTGTGT
>NC_069000.1:17444849-17455577 GCF_001194135.2 Octopus bimaculoides
AGCGTGGCCGTTGCCAGTACAGCCTGACTGGCTCCTGTAGGATTTTCGAGCGAGATCGTTGCCAGTGCCCCTGGACTGGCTTGTGCGGGTGGCACATAAAAGACACCATTTCGAGCGTGGCCGTTTTCGTGCGGGTGACACGTAAAAGCACCCACTACACTCTCTGAGTGGTTGGCGTTAGGAAGGGCATCCAGCTGTAGAAACTCTGCCAAATCAGACTGGAGCCTGGTGTTGCCATCCGGTTTCACCAGTCCTCAGTCAAATCGTCCAACCCATGCTAGCATGGAAAGCGGACGTTAAACGATGATGATGATGATGAGAAAGATAATTGCATGTTTTGAAAGTTAACTTGTGGATTACACAAGCAATAATGTACATAAATAATAATTAACCAGTTTTTGATCTATCAATGTACATATACATACATACATACATACATACATACATACATACATACATATATATTACATACTCACGCACACATATGCAGATACAAACATATATGCACACACACACATACACACACACACACACACACGTACAGACACACCTATTTATATATAAATACAACAAAATTACTGTTGGCTTCATGTCTATTATTACACTTAGTAATATAGGTGACCCATCAACCTGGTAGCCAGAGGCACATAATTTCATTATTAATGGAGGTAAAGATCTAGTCTTTGTCAGCTTGGAATCAAAAACTCTTTCTGAGAGAGATAGAGTTAACGTCTTTTAAATGGTTCTAGTTGTGTTTAAAAATGGTCTGTTTATGTACATTTTCCATTCACTAGTCAGCAAGTGCGAAAGCCCACATTTCCAAAACAAATTTTCTATCATGAGGGCACTGATTAGAAATTTCACTTTTTGAATTTAAGAGAGCACATCTGTTATTGTAGATGCCCTAAGTATGATAAAAAGGGATGTCAGAAACATCTAGATAAGATCCCAGGAGAACCATGTCTCAGAGAAATCCAAAAGATAGTGCTGACAAGTACTGCCCACATCCTTAGAAAAACCCTATCCATTTAAATGTCTGTGTTGTATTACATGAAGATATATCGCTACTGCCTTTGCCACTTTCCCTCCCCAAGCTTTCAGTCAAACTGTAACATCTCTTATCCTTCACACACCCCATGCAGATTAAAAGTAAAAAATAATAATAATAATTGTAAAAGATGAGCTAAATCAAATGGTCTACTCAATACCATAGATTTGCTTGTAAGCTGCTTGACCATAACTATTTGAGCATATCCCTTAGTGGCTGATAGTATGTGCATCTCTGATGATGAACAGAAGTACTGGGTGAGCATCAAAACTGTGTGTTAAGAGGGATTCTTTGGGGTTTGAACAATTCACCCCTGGAAACATGGGCATTTTGTTCATCATCTTTAAACAATCCTTATTTAGGGTTTTTTTAATAGGATGGGCTACTTCACCTAAAGAAAATTCTAACTGGGCCCCCACCTGGACAAACTGCTCAGTATCATTTCATACTTTTCTATATTCTGAGTTCAAGATCTGTTGTGGCCAACTTGCCTTTCATCCTTTTGGAGTCGATGAAATAAGAACCAGTCAAGTACAGGGGATGATGTAATCGACTTTCCACCTCCCCTCAAAAGTTGCTGGCCTTGTGCCAAAATTTGAAACCATTTAAGGCAACAAGCTGGTAGAATCATTAGCATTCTGGACAAAATACTTAATGGCATTTCTTCCAGATTTATGTTCAAATTCCACCAACTTTGCCTTTCATCATTTTGCAGGTGAATGAAATAAGTACCAGTCAAGTACTGGGGGTCAATGTAATTGACTAGCCCCTTCCCCCTAAATTTCAGGCTTTGTGCCTATAGTGAAAGGATTATTATTATTATGAATAATGGTAGATGCCAGATTGTAAGATCACTATTTCAATATAGCCTTTACACCAGAGTGAATGTTGCCTTTTAGCCCTATGCGGTTTGATAAAATAAAGCATTAATGAAGTATTGGAGTTAATATAATCAATTATACCCATCCCTCAATTTGAGGCCAAGTTGAAAGTCAGTATCTTATTGCATGGATGTTAGGTAATTAATAAAGAGTAAAAGATGCTAACAATCACATACCTATGTCTAAAGTATTCAATCACAACAACAGAGATAGAGACTAATTAATCATTGCAATTTCTCCACTTCATCTAACTACTCCATCTACAATAATCTATAATTATATTTATCATCTTCTCACCTCTATATAATCAGTACTTATTTAAAATGCGGAAAATCTAGCTACTTGTATATTTTGTATGGCAATTAATCTAATCTGACTCTCTTTATTTGTTCATTTGTTTATTTTGTGATTCAATCATTAAATTCTGTTTAGGAGATACCACATACTGGGGTGTGTGGCATCCTGTCAATTTATTTTATTATTGATTGTTACAATAGAAGTATAGTTTAAGTCTGTCTAATGGTAGCAAAAGTGGGGGTGGGGGCGATTAACTAGGGATCACTATAGATAATGTAAATTGATTTGCTATATTTATATATTAAGCGAAACTCTTCACTGTAGTGCTTCAGTATGGCTGCAGTCCAATGACTGAACCACATAAAAGCTAAAAGATCATCATCATCTTTATCATCATTGTTTAACATCTGTTTTCCATGCTGGCATGGGTTGGACGGTTCAACTGGAGTCTGGGAAGCCAGGAGGCCGCAGCAGGCCCCAGTCTGATCTGGCAGTGTTTCTACAGCTGGATGCCCTTCCTAACACCAACCACTCCGAAAGTGTAGTGGGTGCTTTTTACGTGCCACCGGCACAGGGGCCAGAGGAGCTGGCATTGACCACGATTGGATGGTGGTTTTTACATGTCACCGGCACAGAAGCCAGTCAAAGCAACACTGGCATCGGCCACGTTCGGATGGTGCTTTTTACATGCTACCGGCACGCGGCTCACAACTACAATTTCCATGTGATTTAATTTTGATATCGCTGTTGATGTTGATGTTGATGTACTTGACTCAATAGGTCTCCTCAAGCACGGCATGTCGCCCTATGATCCAAGGTACTTTTGAGTGGGCTGGTTATGCGACACTGGTGTAGGTTACAGCTGTGGATTCACTTTATTTGCCTGGTCTTCTCAGTCAAAGCATACCTCCAGAGGTCTAAAAGATAAAAGAAGAAATAATTATACAGAATAAATAAACAAGTTTAATAAAACACAAGGTAATTAAAACAAGATACATAAGATTTAAAAGTTCATTGCACTGATCTGATTACAAATCTGACAGTCCACCAAGTCTGGTATGAAAATTGACACCCCACCTTCTTTTGGCAGGGAAGGGAGACTTCTCTTTCTCTGCTAGTGGATATGGTAAAACAGGTTATGTGGAGGATTCAGATAAAAGGTTTGAAGACTGGTATTTTCTTTTGTTACCTAGCTCCCATTATCTTCCCCAAGTGCCTAATTGACGAGGCAGTGAAGAGAGAGAGAGAGAGAAAGGTGTGGTATTCTATTATGTTTATTGGAATATGAATAAGAGTGGCGAGACTGGCGAAGCTGAAAAGGTCTGGCCTGACTGATTTTCTAAGTAGAAGGAAAGAGTACTTTTGATGCCTTGGATATGGCAGAAGTTAACTCATTTGATCGGTGTCCTTTCGCCAGAAATAATGATGGCGGTCAGGGACTTGATTATGGTCCCACCAGGTTCAGTATCTTACAACACTTTTCAGAGGGAACTCATTAAGAGGACCTCTGACTCTGAACAATGGCTACTACACCAGCTTTTGATATCCCAAAAGTTGGGAGATAAAACTCCGTCACAGCTCTTGTGACAGATGAAGCAACTTCTGGGGGATCATACTTTACCAGATGATATATTTAAACAACCTTTCCTCAAGTGTCTGCCTTCCAACACACAGATCCTACTGACATCTTACCAAGGAATCAGCCTCTATCAATGAACTGGCCAAGGTGGCAGACAGAATCACTGAGGCAGCTAACCCATTTTCAACTATGGCCAAGGTAACACCTTCTACAAATCCTTTCGCTGTTTCCTCAGATTTCTCCTCTGACTCCCTTTCGCCAGTTATGCCACTTCCTCAGCTTATTTAACTTCTATCGTTGATTCATTCTTCACTGTGCTGGACTCCTGTCTCCACTCACCGAGCTTCTCAAGAACCGATGTAAGAAGAATGAAACCATTTTGCTGACTCCTACTCAAACCAAAGCTTTCAGCGCTGTGAAACACTCTCTCTACAGCATCCCTCCTTGCACACTGTGTCTCTGATGCAAAGCTTTCACTTGTGGTTGATGCATCAGACACTGCAATAGGTGCTGTTTTACAGTCCTTTCATCAGCAACACTTGCAAACGTCTTGCCTCCCCTGGACTCACTCAAGACATCTCTCAAATTTGCCATGAGCAAATTCCATATTCACCTGTGCCAACCTTTGCAGATACTGTGTGATGTCTCAACAGTTTTGCCTCATCTCTTCGTCCCACTGATTCATTGAAGACCTGTCTTTGAAGTTCTGCTTACTCTATCATCTCAGCTGCCCAACATTGATGGTGCATATCCTCATTCATGCACCTTTCGTCATCTCCATTTCACCAGATACACACACACTTCCATTACATCTACTTCAATCTCGTCGGACCCTGGCCCGTCAGTCTCAGATACACTTTCATTTTCACTCACTGTCCTGATACCATGTTGCTAATTCATATCTCTTACTCTGTAGCATGAGCCTTGGTATCGGGCTGGTTATCATGCTATGGACCTCTTACACACACTGCTCCACACACATCATGTCCATTGGCCCAAGAGACTATGTAAGGCTCTATATATATGAACTGGCCCTAAATGCCTCTCATTTTCTCATTTGCGTGTACTTGCCTTTTCTTGCATCTGTTATATTCTTTCTCTTGATGCATTCATGTTTTTTCCATTGTTTGAACATTTTGCATTGCATTTATGCATGTTTATTTTCACTTTCCAGGACCCTTTTCTCCTTGTTCATATGTTTTAACTGTATTATATTTTGTTTGCAAAAATTTCTTTTTTCAAACATATACCTGCATGATTACACTGTCACATTCATGCACTACACCATGCCTTTCTTGCTTCTTTCTCATGCTCTCTGTGCCCTTGTAGACATGACTTACCTCTATTGGACCCTTCATCTGTCACATATTTTATGCAGGGAGTTGTTTGTCTTTTACAACATGCCAGCATGCTAACTTTCACTGCTGCTCATTTCAAGGCATTTAACATCTCATGCACCATCTGGCATATTCAGCATTGCCTCAGTCACTGGTATATTCAGCACTGTATTTGTAATCACTGCACTAGCGTACTGCCTCAGCCTTGCATCACATCCATCCACACTGATATGTTACACAATTCTGAACATTGATTTTTCACTTTGGTCCTGAAATGTTGCATTTTTTCCATTTCTGCTTCATCAGTTTTTAACATATATTCATTTGTTTCTGTATAACTGTATATAATTTTTTTTTTTTTGCATTTTCTTTGTACATGCGGCTGCATAGGTCCTATGTTTTGTGAGAACTTTGTCCTTTGCTCATATTTCTTTCCTAGATCATTCATTTCTTTTTCTTAGAAACTCTCTTGTGGGGAGTAATGTAGAGACCTTGCTTGGCCCTACCTGAGTTTCGAAGCTGAATCAGTAAATTTCTCCTTAACTATACAGCCTTATTGTTCTGTCAAGGGATAACATCATTTCGTTCAACCTATAGCCTTGCCAACATTTGATTGATGCATTTTCCTCTTGACCCATAACCCTTCTAGGCTACAAAAAGTTTAAATAGATAAAGTAAGTTAACCCACAGGAGACTAGTCACAGTTACAACGGTATACCTCTTTTTCTAGCTAGTCTGCATACTTATAAATACAAGCAGTTCCAGGCAGACCAGACAGAGGGAGAGAGAAAGCAATCCTGTGTGGCAAGTGACAGCTATGATATTTCACCATACATCTTCCCTCTCCTGTCTCTCACTTGTTGTTCACTAGCACCATTCTAACAAACATCACTCTGTTTATCTCATTCCTGCTGCTGTAACAACAAGAATATGTAAACTTAACATCATACACTCTCAGACAAGAAAAGACAACTCACTTTTACCTGATTTATTTTATATACACCCAGTCGTCAAGGTTAGGAAATGATGATGTGTAATGGAGAAATAAATATGTTATTTACAACTTCGGCTACTGTCTTTCTTTTGCTGGAATCAACATCACCATCTTTGCTTTCAGCATAGACAATAACCGTTACATTCCGGTAACCACTCCATTACATGGTGAATAAGAGTGATGATGTTCTGAGGAAAATTCTAGAATTTGACAAGGGGAAACTAGCTCAGTCCAGAGTCTATAATGGGTAAGTTCCAGAAACCTTTAGCCTGGCAGTGTTACCATGGAGCACAACTAATTCAAGATAAACTTTACAGGCACAGAAGTGCCACTGGTCAGAATTGCCTGAGATACATGTAGAGTGACAAAATCTCTATATACACTCATGTAGTGTCTGAGCATTACTGATCTATGAAGTTATATTGAACAGCTGTCGTTGAGTGAAGGACAAATCCAGTTAACAAGCAAATCTACCAAAAGGATTAGCCTATCACCTGCCTTTCACAATGCCAGACAGGTAGTATTTCTCCGTGTAGTGGTTATGGTAAAAGAGCTTGTGTAGTGGACAAAGCTGAAGGGATTGAATTCAGACACCTCTTTAGTCAAGCCCTTATTAACTTTCTCAAGTTCCAATCAGAAAAGAAAGTGTGGATAAAGAGGGAAGTGCTCTCAACCAGCGAATTTGTCAAAAGGTGAGAAACGGAGGCAAAAACGGTTAGGGTGAATGGAACTATTCTAAAGATGTGCCTGTAGCTTGAAGAACAACAGTTAGGTGAGGGCTCATTACTCTAATGGTCAGAGTGATCCTGGATTCTCAGGGTTCCTTGATTGGCTCTTGTTGGAAGCTTTCCTGTATCAGAAGAACTGCATCATCTATTTATTCACATAATTTTTGTACAATCTTTTATCTTTTATCGTTCACTTGTTTCAGTCATTAGACTGTGGCCATGCTGGGGTACCACCTTGAAGAATTTTTAGTTGAATGAATCGACCCTAGTACTTACTTCATTTTAAAGTCTGCTACTTATTCTATAAGTCTCTTTTGCCAAACTGTTAAGTTATGAGGATGCAAACACACACACACACACACACACACACACACATGAATACAATAGGATTCTTTTCAGTTTCTGTCTATCAGATCCATTCACGAGGCTTTGTTTGACTTGAGGCAATAGTAGAAGACACTTGCCCAAGGGGTCACGCAGTTGGACTGAACTCAGGACCTTGTGGTTGGGAAGTAAGTTTCTTACCACACAGCCACCTTTATCGCTTCCTCCTCAGCTCTTTTATGTAAACCCTCCCCACCACCACATACATGATTTGTAAACTGTCCTTGTAATGTGCTCCATCAAACACCCCTTTGGAAAATAAAAGAAACAACAACAACAACAACAATAATAATAATTATACTTGTTATTTTATTGTCTTTGCACAGCTTCTAATGCTGGAGATGTACTACGGTGCCAGCTGTTCACTACCAGTGAACTAAGGTAACACCCCTTATTTTTTGAGCACCATCTGGAGTATTCAAGCGGTTCCAAGCAGTGCTGTTTTCTGCAAGTGTGCCACCCTTATTGCAGACCCTATTTGTTCCATGTACTCCTCAAGATTTTTACTCACTGTTCCCAGGGCCCCGACAGTTATTGGTACAACTACCACCTTTTTCAGCGACCACAACTGCTTAACCTCCCAAGCTAACCTATCAGATCTATCGACTTTTCTTTCTTCCTTATCGCATACCTTGTTGTCAGCTGGGCATGCTATGTCTATGATCCAGCATCGTTTGCTTTCTTTCTCAATTAACACTATGTCTGATTTCCTATTCTCTATCTCATGGCCGCACTGAATCATAAAATCTCGTAGGATCTTTGCATTATATGCATTACTTATTATTTTTATTATTATTATTACTCAGAAGTCTTATTATTATAATGTGCTTTCAGTGCACTACCGAGTGCAGCTCTGTGTGCCTTGGGTATGTGCTGTGGTTTGCTGTGATGCTCTTATAATTACTGTATTGAAAGTGTTTTATGTAGGATGCATGTGGTGCCTAGCAGTGCTATTTTCTGTATGTTATATATATTTGTAAGTCCTGATATTTTTGTTATGTATTTGTCTGAATATTTTTTTTATTATACCTAAGGCACCTACTATGATAGGAATTGTTTCTGTTTTTAGACTCCACATATGAGTTACCTCTATTTCCAGGTCTTCGTATTTTGAAAGTTTCTCCATTTCTTTTAGAGAAACGACGTTGTCATCTGTTGGTATTGATACATCATATTATTATTATTATTATTATTATTATTATTATTATTATTATTATTATTATTATTATTATCTTTAAGGCAACAAGCTGGCAGAATTTCATCTGTCTCTGTGTTCTGGGTTCAAATTCCACCAAGGTCGACTTTATTTTTTATCCTTTAAGGGGTCAATGCAATTGACTAGCCCTGTCCTCCAAAATTTCAGGTCTTGTACCTATAACAGATAAAATTATTACACTGGGCAGCAAAAAAAATTTGAAACCATTACTATTATTGTTTTTATGCCACCAAGATCGACTTTGCCTTTCATCCTTTCAAGGTTGACAAAAAAAAGCATCAGTTGAGCACTAAGGCCAATGTAATCAACTAATTTCTCTCATATTGTGCCTATATTAGAAAGGATTATTATTGTTGTTATCTTCTTCTTCTTCTTCTTCCTCCTCCTCCTGTCGTTGTTGTTTTCACCAATATCAGCAACGCAACTGCTCTATGTAGCAGACCAAATCTCGTCTGGGAAACTTCTCTATCATTTTCAAGATATATTTTAGGGATTTTTTTTTTTCTACCCAAAGACACCAGAATGCCGGAATGGCCTTCTTACAAATCACTTAGTTTCCATTTTACAAATACCACACCAAGCCCCAGGCATTCTATGGTTTCTACTTTGATGTTTAAACAGTCAATAACATTACTCACTATTTATTGATCAATAGTAAACCTCAGCCAATGAGGAAGAACCTACAAGGCCCCTTGCCCTACAAGAACCTCAAATCATTCCTTACCCTTTAAAAATACGGTTTTGGATATACACGAAAAGCAAGGATGATCGAATTTGGAATACCTTAGATCATAAGTTTGCCAGATCAGAGCTGATTTGGAGGTAAACAACTACAGCAACAATTTGATCAAAGAGATCTCATATAACAGTAATTGTTCGTAAATTTTCATTGTTTTTTTTTTCCTAAAAGATAATCCTCATGATGGCATGATATTAGAAGATAAAATAACTGCTGTTAATCCAGGATTAGTTCAACTGGATCTAAATTCCGTAATACTTGTTTATATTGATGGTTACTAATTTATTTTGGAATTACCTGTTATGAGTGGAATTTAATTAAATCTATCAGAAAGAGACAATGAGGAAGCTTTTATATAGTCACTTAACCTGCTAAAAATAGCAGGCAAATTCTCTTCAATCAGCACTGTAATGTCTTCAAGTAAGAAAAGTAAATTGGATAATGTAGTCCTAGATACACTATGTCTGAATAAAAGATTGGATGATCAAGGCTGGAAAGCTTTGATTATTGACTTCCTCAGTCAAGGTTGGCCTGTGGTTAAATAACATCACCACCATGAACCACAGTAAGGGAGCCACTACATCATTATTCAAAATCATCTAAATTACTTATCCACATCGTCCTCAGTATGTCATCCCTATGTCAACCCAATCTCAGTTAAGTTATTGCTACAGTGTCACTCAGCTTCAGCTATGTCACTCCTATATTGTCACTCAACCTAAATAAGTCACCACTAGATCATCACTCAACTGATGAGCCCAGTAAAGGACCATTAGTACTGATTCATCAAATTAAAAATTCTTTTAAAAATAATAAGAAAAATTTATTCTATTTTGTGAACTTTATTAGTAAAAATCAATTTAAGTCAGACTATCTTGCAAAGGCAGTGCTCCAGCATGACCTTTGCTGGAATAGCTAAAACAAAAGTATTTAGATTTCACTTGCTATTGTTAGTAATCTTTTTACTACATTTTTTCTTATTTGCCTGACCTGAGTTGTTGTTTAGCTCCAAGTCGTCTCTAATTAAGCAAACTTATTATCAAAACTGGTCCAACTTTTTCCTATTGTACAAGGAACCTAAGACCACATTAATCAAAGTAGCCTATCTATCTATCTATCTATCTATCTATCTATCCATCCATCTATCTATCTATCTATCTATCCATCTATCCATCTATCTATCTATCTATCTATCTATCTATCTATCCATCTATCTATCTATCTATCTATCCATCTATCTATCTATCTATCTATCTGCCGGCCTGTCTGTCTGTCTGTCTATATATATCTATCTATCTGTCTATCTGTCTGTCTGTCTAACTGTCTATTTTTTGTTCGTTTATCTGTATATCTATTTCTGCTTGTTATCAATAAAGGGTTTCTTTAAGTTTATGTGTCCATAGTGAAGACTAAACCTTTTAGTCTTATCATCGAGTCAGTCTGATAGACTTTTACTCTTGACTCTCCTATTAGCATTCATTTTAGAGTGTACAGAAATCTGTTATATATATATATATATATATAT
>NC_069000.1:17455620-17458649 GCF_001194135.2 Octopus bimaculoides
TATATATGTATGTATGTATATAAATTTGTATTAAAATAATTTCTACCAGCACAAAAGTATTTTGGTGTGCATTTGCAGTTCCGACCCGAGATTTAAGCCACTGGAACTTTTTCACAATATGAATATTTTCTCAGTTTGTCATCACTGGTGATGGAGTCAAGATGTGAACCATCCATTCTATGGTTATACATCCTAAAGTCTAGGATGGTCCATGTAAAAAGCACTTGTGCTGGTGTCACATAAAGGTGCTCATCCCAGTGGCACATTAAAAGCACCCCAGCACACAAGGTTGAGTGATTGGCATTGGGAAGGGCATCCAGCTATAGAAAGCAAGCCAAATCAGACTGGAACCTGGTGCAGCTCTCTAGCTTGCCAGTTCTGGTCAAACCATCCAACCCATGCCAGTGTGGAAAACACACATTAAAGGATGATGGTGATGATGATAAAGCAGTCAAGTAGTGTCTTTGAGCATTATTAATGAAGGAATGCCCCTGCTGGTAGAGCCATATTTTGAAGTTATTTTCAGTAAATCTGATGTAGGACTTCAGTGAAGAGTTGTCTCTTAAGTGACTCTTTAATGCAATAAACTATAGATTAACTCAAGTAGACAGTTACAGTTAATTGCAGTATTTAGATTTCACTTGTTATTGTTAGTAATCTTTTTATTGCTATCGTTTATTAACACAAGCTGACAAGTTCTTATTGGTAGACAGAAACTATATAGGAGTCTGTTGCATCCATCCATCTTGTTGCATTTGTCCATCTGTCCATCCATCCAGATATATATATATATAGAAAGAGAGATGTGTTTATGTGTGTGTGTGTGTGTGTTGGAAATAACATGAAACTCTGAGTAACAGCTTTTCTTCTAGCTGTAGCTTACTCATTTAAAGGGGATCTTTGTCTCATGGGCTACATGGGGATTTCACTGGTGTTAGTGCAATGTTAAATTTACCCAGTACACTCTGTAAAGTGGTTGGTATTAGAAACAATGCCAAAGCAGATATTGGAATATGATGCAGTCCTCTGACCAGTTGAATCTTGCCTACAAGGCGCTCATGTACTGGTAATATTTCCTTAGTTCACTTTGAATTTAACTTATTTTGGATCACCTTAAAAACATTGAGTTAACTTGTATTTTCGGAAATATTAATTTCAACAATATTTTCAATATCTAAATATGCTAATATAATAGAAACAATTGTCGGTTTTATAAGGTGAATTCTAAAATAAAGATGTGATTTTCTCTATACGTATTTTTGTTGTCAAACACTCTGAATTTCTCAAAATTCTTCTAAATGATATTAGGATCTACTTGTCACACATGAGGAATTACCTGGGGTGTGTATTCTACTTACATTTACTGGTATCTGATTGTTGGATATATTCAACCAAATTTATTTAAGACCGAATGCTTTATTGGTATCTGCCTGGATTTTTTAATCCCTTTTTTCCTTCTGCATATACTCTTTATTCTTTTACTTGTTTCATTCATTTGACTGTGGCCATGCTGGAGCACTGCCTTTAGTCAAGCAAATCAACCCCAGGACTTATTCTTTGTAAGCCTAGTACTTATTCTATTGGTCACTTTTGCCAAACCGCTAAGTTACAGGGATGTAAACACACCAGCATCAGTTGTCAAGCGAAGTTGGCAAGACAAACACAGACACACAAACATATACATACATATATATATATATATATATACAATGGGCTTCTTTCAGTTTCCGTCTACCAAATCCACTCACAAGGCTTTGATCGGCCCGAGGCTATAGTAGAAGACACTTGCCCAAGGTGCAATGCAGTGGGACTGAACCTAGAACCATGTGGTTGGTAAGCAAGCTACTTACCACACAGCTACTCCTGCATCTATATTTATATATACCTTCAAAACCTTTTGACCAACTCACAGCTTCTCTCTCTACTTCATCTGTTATATAATTCCATCTTCTTTTTTCAGAATCTGTTGACATTGTAATATCTCCTGGTGAAGTAATAGCCGGAGGAAAAGAAAAAGTGAAGATCACATGTATAGACAAAAAGTACGCCAAAAAAGTATATGCCATAACTATTTCTAAAGATGGTAGAGATATTGTTACCATTGAACCTCCAAAGAAAGCAATCTGGGTAATTATATTTATCAATTAATCAAATATAACTGTTGAGCTCTCTCTCTCTCTATCTATCTATCTGTGTAATTGTATATACGTTTATATTTTTTTTGTTCCTTTGTCGCTCTTACTATTTTCTAGTGTTTTTTCTCTCTCTGTTCTCTACTTATCTCCTCTTTATTCTCCTGGCCACTGTCAGGAAAATGCAATTAATAAAATTTATAAAATAAGAAATGTTCCCTACTCAAAAACTTAGAACTTCCCTCTAATCACAACATATATCTTATTTTACTATGATTAATATAACTTTTGAGAGGCACTTTCTGTAAAGGTAAAGGTTAATGACCCAGTGATGGATAATTCTGCTTAGAAGTTGTTGATCAATTGACTCTAATTATCTCAACCTGGCTGAAATAGATATTGATTTAATTATTGATTGATTGATGACATTGTTGTTGATGATGTTATATATTTCTAATTATTATTTAGGTGGATAATGATATATCAAGAAGAGCTTACCTAATCAACACCTACATCAGTGCTGGTAATTCAATTGCTACCTTATATGTGACCATCCCTCGTGGCTGGGACACTGGCCTATACAGGTGTACTGTTCAGAAGACACCACGTCCAGAAACTTCCAGACCAATGGCACTGAAAGTCAATGGTAAGTAGACACTAATACAGAATAAATGGTATATTCTCTATGTAAAGAGAACAGATATTTCCTAAATAATTAATTATTTAAGAAATATCAGATTAATTATTTTAACACCATCAAGTATCAGATTAAATGAAATACAGAGTTCAACATAGCCTGGCTAATTTAAACTAATCAAAATTGCACCCACTACACTCTCGGAGTGGTTGGCGTTAGGAAGGGCATCCAGCTTTAGAAACTCTGCCAAATCAGATTGG
>NC_069000.1:17458659-17460576 GCF_001194135.2 Octopus bimaculoides
TAGGAAGGGCATCCAGCTTTAGAAACTCTGCCAAATCAGATTGGAACCTGCTGTAGCCACCTGGTCCACCAGTCCTCAGTCAAATTGTCCAACCCATGCTAGCATGGAAAGCGTACGTTAAACGATGATGATGATGACGATGATGATGATGATGATGATGACGACGACTATTTAAATTTACCAGATTTGCATTACATTAGGAATACCTATTGTAAAATGAAAAAATAAAAATAAAAATGCTGCATCTCTTGATGTAGTGTGAACATAATGATTACTAGGTATGAGACACAAATTAGAAATAACAGTTTGTATTTTCAAAATGATAAAGACAAATAAAAATTTTTGCAGGATCCAGTCTACCTCGAATGGATATGATGTTGGTACTTTTAGTTGCTGCAAATATGGTATATTCTGTAATGCAAAGTTAAATATGTAAGTTTGAGAGTTTTTGTTTTGTTTTTAATTCTTTAAAATTTTAAATTTATTTTATTATATACTTCTGTTAGATATTGCCTCTTTCAGATGAATTTACTTAAGTTAGACATACTGAAATCCTCGAATTCACCTTTTGAACAGATATATATATTGAGTATAGTATTCACTTTTGTTATTGTTGTTTTAAAATTGTTGCTGTTATGAGGCAATGCTGAAAAGTTCTTGGCTTTAAGGGTATCATGAAAGTTTCTGGTTGGAGACCCAACCTTCAGATTTCTTTTATAGGGCTTAGAAAAACTGAAGAACAACTGCAATAAGTGTATGGATCTGAGAGGGGAATATGTTGAATAAAATCATAATTAACTCATCCTCCTGTATTTTCATTAATCCAAAGTCAGGAACTTAGCATCCCCTTATACAATTGTTTTTATTGTTAAGTTTTTCTGCTCAGGTTGATAGATGAAGGCAGATAATTAAAGAATAACTCACTAAACATTTTCCCATTAGAATAAGGTATATTGTCCTTACAGTTCAAACTTAAATACATAAAAGATTAGTAAGTTCACTGTGAAAGGTTTAGCAGTACAAAGGTGATCAGTTTGAGTGATAATGTAGATTTCTTGTTGGCTCATCAATACCACACTTAAATGAATGAAATAAATACCAAACTGTTATGTCTTAACGCTACTGCTATCTAGCACCTTCGGATGATCTCTACTCAATAGTTTCATTGATCAAGCAAATTAAACATTGATTTGTCAAAACAAATGTGAGGTATATCATTATATTTTTGTATTAGCTTTTACTATCCCAAGCCAGTTGAAAAGATGAAATTAATAGTCTGTGTAAACTCATATTAAACCACATTTATTAAATATTTGCAATTTATTCTTTTAAAAAGTTATTAAAATAATTCCTTACTATTATATATTTTTGTTTTATTTATTACAGTTTTCTTTCAACATCATTAACGAGACTGATTAGCTCCAGGGGATCTAAACAATGAAATTAAAACACTCCAACATACATGCAAATGTACACAGAATACAAATAAAATCCATTGACAAACTATTAAACGTTCCTGACAGCAAAATCTAATCATCTGTCTGTTGATAGCATTTTTGCTACATAATGCTATATTGTTCAGCTGGGATTGTAGATTGGAATACCAGAGAAGAATTTGAATGAAAGAAAAGAGTAAAAGTAGGCTTTGTGTATTGCTGTCATCAGCACCAATTAGCTCTTTGCCTGTTGTGATAATAATAATAATAATAATATATATATATATATATATATATATATATAAAGACTTTAGAGCAATTATTAACAGTCAGTTGTTAAATTGTTTCAATGGCTTGTGAAACACAACACTAGCTCAGTTACATCTTAAAAATTCTTTAATACCTCGGTTATAGCAATTTGCTTTTGTTGATTATATATATATATATGTGTGTGTGTGTGTGTGTATATGTATGTATATAT
>NC_069000.1:17461068-17467385 GCF_001194135.2 Octopus bimaculoides
TATTTCTTTTGTGTCTATTTAATGTCACCGAAAACAATTTCAGTTACGGTCACAGGACAAGACAAATGTTTAGGTTATTTTTCAACACAACTTCAATGTAAAAACGTTTTGTGAACAGAAAACACAGATGTGTGTGTGTGTGTGTGTGTGTGTGTGTGTGTGTGTGTATATATATATGCACATATACATGTGTGCATGTATACATTATCATTTTGTTTTTATGTTCACTTTCCATGCTAGAATGAGTTCGACAGATCAACAGGATCTAAAAGGTTTCAGTTTTGGCTTGGTTTCTATGATTGACTGTCTTTCCTAATACCAACTACTTTACAGAGTGTACTAGGTGTATTCTTTATAGCACCAGCATTATAGAAGTTGTCTTGCCTTCAGCAAGACTAAAGAGTTTTCTCAGCCCTGTGTTGTCTCTGTTCAGCTCACAAAGCAGTTTATAAAGTATATTGGGTGCTTTTCTTCATGCCACCAGGATCAGTGAGGTCACTTTGTAGCTTACAAGGTCAAACAGCCTCCAAGATTGAAAGAGGGGATAGGGGAGAGAGTGATAACTCTAAGCGAGATGTTGAGAGAAACTACAGGAATGAATTTATTGTTGTGAGAAGGGAGTTGTGGAGGGATTAAAAAAAAAGACAGTGTTGCAGAATAATAACGAAAAGAACAGAAGGGAAGGAAAGAATAGTGTAGGGTTTAGTGTGAAAGACAGAAGATGATGAGTAGGAAGGACCCACTGCTATTACAAGTTATACATGTTATCACCATACGTTCACACATACATAAAACACAAGACCATCTGGTTTTTAAGATGAACAATTTCACCTTCAGGTTGCTTAAAAGATCATTAAGTATTAACATATGTGTATTAGAGGAACACAATGTTTTTAAATGTTTCTGCTAAGACTAATAATCTTAGAAAAAGTTAATCAGCTTATGCATATACATTATATATATATATATATATATATATATATATATATATATATACATTTCCGTATATATATATATATATATATATATATATTTCTGTATATATAAAGGTATCGTTTACATATGTTGCTTATCTTATCTGAGGTTACATAAAATTATGTGAAATTAATAATTCATGTGGTACTTTATAGCAATAAGTAGAATCATAAACAAACAAAAGATATTTTCTCAATAAATGAATATATAATCTCATCAAAAACTAGGTTTCTTATATAATCTCATAAAATATTTAGGTTTCAGATCTAATCTTATAACTCAGACACAGATATAGCTGTGTGGTTAGAGAGATTGCTTTGTCAACACATGATTTGGTGTTCAATCCCACTGTGCAGCACATTGGGCAAATGTTCTTTTCTGCTTCTTTTGAATAAACCAAAATCTTATGAAAGTAGTAGATGTGATTGCTAACTAAGATGTTTACTTTGAAACATGGTCTTGGATTTGATCCCATTGCACAGTGCTTTGAACAAATGTCTGCTAATATAGCCTCTGACTGACCAAATCTTTATGAATTAAATTTGGTACCTGGAAACATTGTGGAAACTCATCAGCAGGGCCATTGTTGTCTTTGAATGGCAGATTTAATTGTGTATGATATGTTATGGCACAACCGTTTTGGCACTGCCTAATTGAAAGTTGAACATTAATGATTATATTGAATTTAAAATCAGACATGCCAATGACACCAGATCTTTCTGCTCAATTTCCAATGCAAGGTTACATAGAAGGGATCCATTTACCCTATTTCTGTAGCAAAATGGCCAGCAGGGATCTATTTGGATACTGTGAATCACCCCTTCTTGCTACAGCCAAAGCTACCTAAATACAAAATTAACTTTCCACTGCTATATCTACACCTAGTCTTCAATGTTTCCAAAATATATCAACCTATCAAGTCACACAGCACAGCACTCACAAAACTTCCCATGCTGCCTCTGAACAGTCCATCACTATTCTTCCTCACTTATTGCCAAATCACCATTAAAGAGACAGGAATTTCTGGAATTCATTATGAATCTAAACACATTTTTCTTGACAGTGATGAACTTTCAACTAAATTTTGTCTTTTCAAAAGGAAAGACTTCAAAATTGACAAGACAATACCAAACTGCATAAACGTGCATATTACTTTATGTAAGAAGTTCTACAACCTCTCCATAGCAGTAGTATTATTTTGCAACTGGTTGAAATTTGTAAATTTGCATTTAGAGTTTGTCTACAATTTCTCTTAAGCATTTTCAACATAACACAAGGGTTACTTTTCTCCATACATTCCAGCCTATGTTTAAGGTAAAATTCAAATACTATAATTATGGCTCCAATTTGCTTGATTCCACTGCATGGCATCATGGGAAAGTGTCTTCTGCCATAGCCTTGAGTTGACCAATGCTTTGTGAGTGAAATTTAGTTGACAAAAACTGTGCAGAAGCCTGTCAGGTATGTATGTTTTTTTTCTTTGGGATTTATTTTAAGTTTATTCCTTCGCAGAATTCAAGTCAGTCACTAACAAACTGACAAGGCTCTTTTGTTTAAAATCAAGACAGCTCTTGGGGTTGGTGGATATCTGAATTGGTTGGTATGTGCATGTATGTGTGTATTTGGATAAAGTTGCACTAATGTAGAGTGTGCATATCACTTTAGAACATAGGCATTATCTTTTATCTTTTACTTGTTTCAGTGATGTGTCAGAATGGTAACTGAGTCAAATGATAAAATAAATGCCAGACTAAAATAAGTGCTAGAATTACTATGAACGCAGTAAAATCCCTGAATGTAGTGCTCTAGCTTGGCCACAGCCCAATAAGTGGAACCAGTGAAATAAAAGAATAAAAATTCAAGAAATATGTATAAAAACATGCTGATGGGTGAGAAATGTCTATATTTTCACTGTTTGAAAACTCGGTCACTGAATATTGTCTAACAGTTGCATAGTCTACAAAGAACCATTTACTATCATCATCATCATTGCCACTGCCAACATTTGCCTCTTTATAGATATTTGCATGGGCTAGTACCCTCTACATTAAAGTTTTTGAGAAATTACTAAAGAAAGTAAGGACTTATGTAACAAAATTATCTTGGACTTTGGTGCATCATCAGACATATTCTTACTCATTGATAACACAATGTTTTATTCATATATTTTAATCCTTACACAAAATTTTCTTTTGAAAATGGATTTAAAATATAACTTTTGTATTTGGTTTAAATATTTTATTTCTAAGAAATATAATTTCACTAAACACTAGTGTCTCCTTGACATTTGCTGTTCTTTTGAGAGCTTATGATGCCCTAAGGAAATGCTGCTGCCCAGGTTGTGAGCAACTGTGTTAGAAAAACAAATAAAAAAAGGAAATAAAATGGAAATGAAAAAAAAAAATGTATGATGTTGATATGATTTGTCTTGTTCAGTTTTTATAAGAAGGAATGGAGATCAAACATAAAATATTCAGTGAAACAACACTTGGCAAAGACTTAACATATGACAAGAAACATTTCCAGGGAAAACACCAGCAGCCAGCAAAGATGTCTTGACTTCAAGCTAATGAAGGTTAATTTGGAAAGCGAAACAAAAAAAAAAAAAAACTTATTCAATACTGATGCTATTATTGGATTAGAATTAAATCAGGAACTGCCTTTGTTCCAATTTTAAATACTAGTAGAAATATATTTCAGTCTGAAAGAATACACTGGGAAATTCAGTTGTAGCTGACTGCTGGTGCTACTGGTGGTGATGGTGGCAAGATAGCCAAGTGAGTAAGTGACATATACACATCTTCAGGAGATTTTAACATATATTCAGCCATTACTCCCCTGGCTTGTTCACATGCTGCGGTTTTTCACGTAATGGCACTGGACGACGAAACAGCAATACATGAGGTTCTATGGAAATATAACAGTAAAGAAAATTATTAAATGAACACACATGCATTATTAGCATACATATACAAACATACATCCACCCACATATGTATATGAGTACCTTTTTTTAAATATCAATCTCACTTTTAACAAAATTATTTTCCTAGACCATTTACACTCAGTGGAAACTGATGAGCAAAAGGGGACATGCCATGGATTAGATATAGGCAATAATAATGTCATAAATTGGAAATCCCACAGCAATATACAATTGTCAACCTAAAAGTGTTTAAAATGTTGAGATTTATGAATCACTAGTTTCACAATGTAAAAGTAATTGGACTATCAAGGATAGCTGCAGTGAGGCTAAAATTATCTAGCAAAGTAGGGCGGGTGCTATTCAACTGCATTGTCAGTTACACAAAACTACTATTAGACCACCTCCTGATTTATGATCAGACTACTGTCTTGTTTAATCAGTTATCCCAAAAACAAGAATTATCTGCTGTGCTGACGTCTCAAAACAGCTCATCTAAGACTTACATTAGCGTGATGCTCACATCAGCAGAACAGTGCTACTGCTGCAGCACACATACACACTAAGAGCATAGATCACATTCAAAAGAAAACCATATCAATATGCTTCAATCCCTAGTTCACATGCTGCATCATTTTACTCCCTCTTCTACCACTATTACAGTGGCCTCTACTCTTCCAAACTAGCTAGTTGTACACTCTCACACACTCATCTTTCTATCACCTCCCTCTCTCAAGACCACTTGACCTATATGTCACTCATCCTCTTGTCACCTCCTTGATCCATACTAAATATTTATTCAATCCATAATTCTCAGAACTGCAACCACTGGGATTCTGCCCTTGCCTACACTATAACCCTCAACCTACATGTATCTAAACTGAATACATTCAACTGATTTCACCTGTCTAAGAAGGCTAACAAGGGCTATGGGCACCACACTTTCTCCTTTCACTAACCCACAATTTTAATAATAAAAAAAAAAAAAAAGAACCAGTCAGTTGATTAAATAATTAAATTAGATACTTAATTGAGATGAACAATAAATCTTAATGGTAATCAACATATAAGATATCTTCTGACTAACACAGTAATTGTTTGTAGTATAAAGTAAATAGCTAAATTATTAAAGGAGGAAATAAGGAGTATGAAATTTTGAAGACAGTAACACAAACCTGGAGAATGCACCATGTAATGAATCCAACCTGGAGATTGCTGCACTCCAAGGTTACGCCATTCAGTCTCTGTCATTAAGTGGTTTTTGGGCACAAGTTTTGCAATATCACTGGGTAAGATTACATGTCTGAAAAAAGGGGAAGAAGAATTAAAAGTGGGTTGTATTGTTATACAGTATACATCATCACCATCATCATCATCATCATTGTTTTCATTGCCCCCTTTTCTATGCTTGCATGGGTTAGAGTTTACTGAAGCAGATTTTCTACAGCCAGACTCACCTTTCTGTCACCAACCCATATCGGTTTTCCAGAATTCTGGAAATGAAGGAATGTTTGTGTGACAATGATACTTATTTACAACCATCATGTGTATGTCTGTGTGTTTTTTTTATCTGTTACTAGTTTCAATCATTAGACTGCGGCCATGCTAAGGCACCAGCCTTGGAGAATTTTCTAGTTGACTGAATTGACCCAAGTACTTATGCTGGTGACACATAAAAGGCATTCATGCTGGTGATACGTAAAAGGCATCCATGCTGGTGATACATAAAAGGCACTTGTGCCAGTGACACATAAAAGACACCCAGTACACTCTGTAGAGCGTTTGGCACCAGGAAAGGCATCCAGCCACCTGGTGCAGCTCTCTAGTTACTATACTAGCTCTGGTCAAATCAACTAACCC
The DNA here is from genome assembly GCF_001194135.2 of Octopus bimaculoides. NCBI lineage: Eukaryota > Metazoa > Mollusca > Cephalopoda > Octopoda > Octopodidae > Octopus > Octopus bimaculoides. The sequence goes on from NC_069000.1 coordinate 17,466,827, forward strand.
ATGCCAGCATGGAAAACGGACATTAAATGATGATATATCCCTCTGTTAGGTTGTTTGATCAGACACTTGCCCAACTAGGTAATGTAACATGTATGTGGTTACATATTTCTCAAACATGTGTAACATTAGCATAATTCCCAAGCTGATTCAGAGCGACACAAGGGTTACAGGTACTTAACTTGAGGTCGAACCTTTAAGTCACAGGTGGAGTCCATCTGTTAGGCTTCCAGTCAGTTTTGGGTACCTAATTTCATGCATGCATACATTGCATGTATGCATTATTCAAGTGTCAATAATTCTGTATCAATCATCAGATATTACTACTGTTTATCCAACTGTAGAGCATCTTTAAGAATCCTTAAGAATTCAAGCATTCAACTTGGTCATTTTTATCCCACAAGAGCATAGTATTTGAAATGCAAACAATGAACTATAAGCATTACTGCTAGATTAAGGATATTTTGAAAGTAAATGGTAATTGTACTTATCCAACCTGTATTCATATTTATCATCGTAGTATCTCTCAGAGTAGGAAATCTGATCCGCTGGCATTTTGTTC
>NC_069000.1:17467430-17472547 GCF_001194135.2 Octopus bimaculoides
AAAAAAAAAAAACAAAAAAAAATTTCAACAAAATATTTAATACAAATCGATCAATCAATAAATATAAATTAAAAAACACAATATTTTACCATAAGTTGTACAAAACAGATTAAGAGAAAATTTCAATAAGGATTGTTAATTGTCCTATTCCCTCTCCCTGATCTACATGTCTGAGCTCTGAATACTTTCTACATTGCCCTATATATAAGATAATATCCTTTCTGTACTGGTGTCAGCTGACTACTCACACTCCCTTGAAGTGACAGGCAAGTAAGATAATCTCTTTAGTACTGGAACCACAAAATGCACCCAGCATCTTTGTAAAGTAGTTGGCAAACTGAACAGAGAATGCATAGAGTTATAAGATCCCTTTATTCAACTTCTCTAATGTTAGTGCCACAAAAGTGCACCCACTACACTCTATAAAGTGGTTAGTGATAGAAAGAGCATCTAATCATATAAACTAAGCCAAACAACAAGTACGAGCATCAGTCTATGGAAGCAGCAGCTTCCAATAGGAGATAATTATTATGATAATGATGAATTTAATTGAAATATTAACTTGACTGAACAGAAACAACTCCATTTGATGTGGGATCACCATGTTGCACACATATGGTTGTGATGCATGTGCCTGGTATTCCCTTATCAGACAGGTAGTCATGATGGGTATACTTGGCTTCGTATATTTTATCCCAGTGTCACTTTGATGACATGCACTGCTCTCTCACTCAATAATAATAATAATGACAATAATATAGTATATTCTGCAAGCTGGCAGAATCAATATTATGCTGGAGAAAATGCTTAGTGGCATGTCTTCTGGTTCTTTACATTCTGAATTCAAATGCTACCAAGGCTGACTTTGCCTTTCTTCCTTCCAGGGTCGATAAAATATATTATTATTTTAATGAATGAAGCTTAATCAAGTGAACTAAGAATATTTCAGGCATGGCAACTTTGAATATGCAATTGCATATTCAAGTTTGATCCCACTGCACAACACTTTGAGCAAGCATCTATCATAGCCTTGGATTGACAAAGCCTGGTGAGTAAAATTTATTGGATGGAAACTGTGAAAATCTGTTACGGACATCATTTCTGTTCTTCAGTGATAGATTTAATCTGTCACCCAATTTAACACCAATATCTAACTTTGGATTCCTTTAGTAGACTCTGCTCTATCGCAAGTATTTAGGCCAGCCTCTTTTCTTCCTGCCATCAATGTTATAAGTCCTGAAAATGGCCATAGGTGCTGTCCTTCTTCCTCTAAGTTATTAAAAAACAGAGGTGAAGACTAAAACCAGAGGCTGCTGAGCCATTCACCACGTAGTCACAAGCATAAAACTCTTATTACTCAAACTAATGTTTTAACACAGTGCAAGGTACATAACTCTGCCGGTTTCAGTTAGTCTCCGTAAACAAAAGGTTCTGCAACCACACCACACCACATGTGATTGGCTAACAGTAGAAATGCTATCAATTGTTCAAATGTTGATACATATACATTAAAAAAAACCCATCCAACTCATACCAGTATGAAAGAACTAACAAAAAACTACTTGTAAAAACATCTTGACAAGTATTTCTCAAATTTCTACTGGCTGTAAATGCATTAGAATTGCTCCCAAGTCTGCATCAAAATGGAATTTATGGTTATGATGAAAGAGTGGATATATGTATTTTCTAACCATTTTTAATAAAACAGAATTATCAGATATATCACAATTTAATCTGTTCAGTTTCATATCATCTACAGTTTCACATCATATACATATGAAGGGACATGGCCAAGTAGTTAGGATGTTGAAGTCATGATCATAAGGTCATTGGTTTGATTGCCAGACCAGGTGGAGCATTGTGTGCAGCAGCATTACACTCCATTTCATGTTGCTTTAGTTGAGTGGACTGGCTTCTTGTCAAGAGGAAAGTTACTATCAGTTGCCTAACACATTAGAAAACAAGAGTGTCAGCTTAATGAGCCTGTAGGCTCAAGACAGACTTTAACATAGATGTGTGCATGTCTATCAACATCTACTCTTCCATGCTTGAATGGGGCAGACAGAATTTATTAAGTCAGAATCCTTCCTGTTGCCAGCCCTCATCTGTTTCCAAGCAAAGTAATATTTTTTTGATGGCCAGACATGATTTTCATAGAGTACAAGGTGCAATGGGTAAATTGTCACCATTTTATCTTTTTAATTTCGTGCATGTGCATAGTTTATTTTTGATTTTGTCGACTACACAGTATAGAAGGGTCAGATAAAAATCAAACATCTAGTCAACACCATGGTCTTTCGAGTGATCACTGGTGATGGCAACATTATGCCTCCATTCATCTTCCCACACAGCCTCAGACTCAACATGGAGGCCTACATCAAGTGCCTGGAGGAGGTAGTGCTGCCCTGAGTCAAGAGGGTGGCTGCTGGAAGACCCTATATCTGGCAAGAGGACTCTGCACCATGCCACACAAGCAAGACAACCAAGTCATGGCTGTCAGACAATTTCTGCGACCACATTACCTCTCACATCTGACCACCTAACTCCCCAGACTGCAACCCCCTTGATTATTATGTGTGGAGTGCAGTTGAGCAAGAGACCAACAAAACCCCTTGTAACTCCAAAGATGAACTTAAGGCAAGGATTATGGCAGCATTGACCAACTTAGATAAGGAGACCATCCAGAAGAGTTGCAGGAGATTCTGAAGTTGTCTGGATGCCATGGTTGAAGCAAATGGCGATTTTATTGAATAAATTTACTCTTTAGTATTTCAAGATATTTTTATGTAATCTTGGTAAATATATCTGTTAAAATGAGATGTCAGTGTTATTTTCATTTTTGCGTATTTAAATGACATATTCACTGCACTGTGTGTGTGTGTGTATTCAGATGCACATACATAGCACTATCCTATAATTAAGGGATTCAAGCAACAAAAACTTGCAATAAGAAATAAAGGTGTTAATCCAAACCCAGCCCAAAGATATGTAAATACATAGCACTTGAAGATGACTGGACGCTAAGTCATTGTATACCAGGCAAGTACATGAAAGATGACCATGGTTGACAATAGAATTTAAATTATTATTTCACCATTGAACTTTTATTCATCAATTGATTCAGTTGAGTAATAGGAACCAAGACATAATTTTTTTTTCTAATTTTGGCATAAGGCCAGCAATTTTGTTGGGAGGGGTAAAGTTGATGACATCAACCTCAGTACTTCACTGGTATTTTATCAACCCCGCCAAAAGGATGAAAGGCAAATCTGACCTTGACAGTTTGGAATTTAGAATGTAAAGAGCTGGGAGAAATGCTGCTAAGCATTTCATCCCCTTCAATGGTTTCAGATTTTGGCACAAGGCTAGCAATTTTAGGTGGATGCGGTTAGTCGAATCAATCAATCCCAGAGTTCAACTGGTACTTATTTTATGGACCCCAAAAGGATGAAAGGCATAGTCAACCTCAGCACAGTTTGAACTCAGAATGTAAGCAGCTGGAAGAAATACTGCAAAACATGTTCCAAAGTTCTGAATTCTCCCTTAAAACCTTTATTATTTAAACAGACCAGGTCACACCTCTCACACGTACCCTGCAATGTCATCCTAAAGATAAGCAATCACATCATCACAATCTTTAAGCTATGAGATAATGCATGATTGGTTACATTTGACAGAGTAATCTGACTGCTGGAGAGTTTTAGTAAAAGTCTATTTTGAGCTAATCCTCCCTCCTCAACTCACCAATCTATATATGACAGAGTTCATATAAACTAATCTGGATAATAAATAAATTTTGGTATAATTATGTTCTTGGTGTAGTCAGGATCATAAAATGAAAAACAAAGTTATTCAGTGTGATAGTTTCAAGTTGAATGGTTGGAATGGTAGACTGAGGAATTAAATGTGTGAGAGTATACAGCTTTATCCAAGTATCTTTTGAGTTCAAATCCTGCTAGATAGGATTTATCAATAATCTGAGGTTGATGTAAAAAAAAAAAATTTTTTTTTTAAATGTTTAGTGCATCAACTGGAGTAATTCACTAAATTATTCGTTCCTCTTGAATCAATGTGAGATAACATTTCAGCCAGAAACTGAATTAGTAAAATCATGTTCATTCGAATTCTCTCAGAAAGAAAGAAATTATTCGCATCTCTATGTACAATGCACAAAACAAAAAGGTGATATGAAAATCTTTCATAGGTGTTAGTTTTATCCCAAATATATTCCCAGTGAAAAATCTTGGCACTCAGTTTATTGACCATTGAGAAATGAAGGACTATGTTGAATAAGGAGACATTTAAACAAATAATAATAAATTAGGAAACAGTAAACGATTCCGGTACACTGGTAAGAATAGATTAAAAACAAATTCTAAATTCATAGTAACACACAAAAAAGTAAAAGGCTCGTAATGTATTAATTTTGGCCATTTAAGACACTAGCCTCGAGGTTTCTCCAACCCAGTGTACATGCTAAATGTCTAAATTTCTTTCACCTACTTCAAAACTACAATATTACAGCTTTGGTCTCCCGTCTCCATGTTTGTTGATATAGACTGGTGAACATTGAAGCAGGAACATTCTTGAACAGTTCCCAAATTACATAATAATAGATGGATCCAAACAAAAGTGGTTGCAATCAGTCTAGATTTAGTGTTCCATTTGATTTTAAACAATACAACTGTCAAAAGGCTTATAAACAAAGATAACGATACCCAGGGATGGGATGAAAAAAATCATTATTAGTTTGACGAGTGTGCAACTATATATATATTTATTAAAATCTGATATTACTGTTGCTACTAGAGTTTGAGTAACATAAAACTAAGTAGCAACAAAGTCTGGGTACATGGGGATTAACATATACTTTAAGAAATTATTTCTTATATTCAATTGGTTATGTTATGATTATATTTACTCCATGTACCCACATGGGGATTAATACATACTTTAAGAAATTATTATTTCTTATATTTAATTGTTTATGTTATGATTTTATTTACTCCAGGTACCCAGACTTTGTGGACACCCTGTATAATCTATGTGCATCGCGTACACATTTCTCGTGTTTATAAACACACACAAATATACGTGTATATATATATACATATATA
>NC_069000.1:17472935-17475074 GCF_001194135.2 Octopus bimaculoides
AATCCGGAAAGAAAGCAGGGGAAAACTCTGCGAGTGCGTTGCAAACGAAGTTAACTTCATTGGAGCGCATGCTCTGAATTCTCGCGCGCATTTTTTTGCAGTTGATAAACAGTGGATACAAGGGACATTACTCTCATCGACTAATTTGATGGCTAATGAAATTTTATCTTATTTCTTTCAGTCGCTCAGTTCTAATGTAGACACACAGCTGCATACACGTAGAAAGCGGCGGGGACCGTCGATTAAATCGACTCCAGCTCTTTCCTTTTTTTTTTTATCATTGTATCGATCCCGGCAGGTCTGAAATCAGAATGTAAAGTACTGTCACTAAATAAAGCAAATCATTTTGTCCTATGCTCTTCTAATTAATTGTCATACCACTTGAAACCAGTTACATAGATAGAAGTGAATACGATTACAGAATGTATTATCAAGGTTCCTTTATCACCTGAAATTAAGGATTCATTGAAATGACGAAGTGTGCAATACTTGAATATGAATTCCAAATTTCTGTTCAGATTGAGGACTACCCAGAAATCGTAAGCCAACCCCGATTATTCGGGTCCTTTGTATTAAAAAAAAAAAAACAACAACCTTTCAGCCACGACGACTTCTTTTCTTAAAGACTTCTCTGGGTAGTGTTTTCTTCGCTTTTTTTATTTTATTTTAAGACAATAGGGTGAGATATGATTTCTTTTCTAGCAGCCCCCTCGTTGGCTCATTACTAAGAATTAAACAGAGGAAGCAATTACTATGTATATTTCACTTTCCTGAAAGAAAAAAAAAGGGTGGTTCGTGAAAAAAGGCGTTCTGACAGGGTTCATCGGATAAGATATCAGAGAAGTTTTAAACAAATTGTAAATATAAGGTAAAACGTTAATAATTTATAAGAAGTTTGGTTTTGATTAAAGTTATATTTTGTAAACAATGACGAAATATTTCTGCTATTGTTAGATTGTTAAGTGAAATAGAATACAGCTGGTGCTAGTATAGTATGCGGTCTACGACGCATACTATATTCAGAGATTAAAAAAACTCCAAATATTTCAGAGATAAAACACTTCGTACATTATAAAGGAATTACACAAATAAGAAAAACCGAATCTTATATTATTTTATATGATAAAGAAATTACACAGATAAATCAAGACAATTCATTTTAACAGTAAACGTCTTATGTCATAGATCCACACACCTCGCGGCACATATTGTACCAGTCAGGTATTGCATTTGTAGATTTTCCTATCAGAGTCACTGCTGTGGTCATGGATATATCCATGACAAAGAAAAATATTAGTTCTAAAATCTTACTCAGGCTCAGCTTGCAGTTTGATTTGTTAATGTCCATATAATGGGAAAATTGGTTTCCGTTACAAACTGAACGTGAAGTTTGACACCCTTTTCGAAGACAACGAAGTACAGGCCTGGATTGTTCACCTCTGTCACGCTTTCGTTTTTCCTGCATGACAGCACCGCATCGATGGCAGGGATCTACTTCTTGTGTATCCAACAGATTGTAATATTTTAAAAATGTGACTGCTGTTTCTTCTGTCAAGATGATACATGTATAAAAATCTTTCAGCAACATTTCAATGTAAGGTAAACTGCAAGTGGAAAGGTGAGGTGATAGCGAGTAGTTTTTAAGGTAGATAATTCTGGCTATACTGTTTGACAACGTGGTAGACCGCATAATATACTAGAACCAAATTCGGTAAACAGAAGTGAAAGAGCATTAAATTAAAATTGCCATCTGTATGTCATACTAAATGCATACAGATCGCTAGAAGGCATAATACTGTGATAAAATCTTTTAATAGACTCGTATTAAAAATACGATTTATATCGAAGCGAGACGAACATCGTCACAGCAGTGGTTCACGAAAACAAGACATGTTTCGCCTTTGTCGAGGCTTGTCAATGGCTTGCAGTCGATTGTCGCCAGCTTAAACGGAATTCATCTGGAGGAGTTGCGGAGACTAAAAAGAAATTATAAAAGCAGCATGAGGGAAGGCCGCCGATATGTTTCACATGTGGAGAGAGAGGCCACATGAAGGCGTGGTGCGCCCAAAGAGAACAACAAGCAGAACAGGTGGAGAGTGTGGACCAGGTCATGGTGACAGAAAAAGAAACAGAGAATGG
>NC_069000.1:17476202-17488787 GCF_001194135.2 Octopus bimaculoides
TATGACTAACTATTGAAACAGAGTTATCTACCTTGCTCCAGGTTAATCGTAGAAGTAGAATATATCATCTAGAAACGTTAACACGCCGAACAAAATGTTTAGTGGCATTTCGTCTGTCTCCGTCTTTAAATTCTGAGTTCAAATGCTGCCGAGGTCAACTCTGCCGTGCATCTTTTCGGGGTCGAGGAAATAAGAACCTATTGGTCGATGTAATTGACCAGCTCCCTCTCCCAAAATTTCAGGCCTTGTAAGCCTGAAAGAGAAAGGATTTATGTATATATATATATATATATATAGAGAGAGAGAGAGAGGTGGGGGGAAGGCAAAATGAGTAATCTCTGATTTCTTGTTATTTTTCTCCCTACCTGTTTGATATCGTTACATTGCAAGTATTGCATCATCTTTAGGAGTAGACATTGATCAGGTGGCAGGCACTTCTTTTTTAAGAAATTTCCTCAACTTTGACCCAGTTATAATTGAGATTGCTAATAAAATATCTGAATAATTTTTGGTGTTTAACAATCGATATTCCTTCCTCTGTTGGATTCCAAGTCCTGTCTAATTTGATAATTTTCAAGTTTCAAAAACTGTCTAAAATGGGGGTAAAATGAGTAATGTCTAATTTTAATAATTTCTTCTCTTTAACTGTGTGGTGTGTAAATATGTCATGAGGAGAAATACTCCAGCAGATCAGGAAGAAACTATAGATAATATTTTATGTTGATTTATTTTGTTTATTTAGTAGAGTTTCATTAATTTCATATTGTGTGCTATATTTCCTCTGATCCTCTTTCATTTAATGTAGATATTAAATTTTTTTTTTTGCATTTCTGATCTTTCTGATATCTGGAATAGATATTTGTAAAGGTAGTGTTATGTTAGAGGTGAAGATGAAGATGTTGACTCCAAGAAAGAAAGACAGTCGCTGGAGTTGTAGATTCTCACAATAACATGCACCCACTGCACTCTGTAAGCGTGGTCAGTGAGTGGAGACTGTAAAAGTGAGAGTACTCTTTAGTTTTGCCAAGAACATCATAACCTTTCTTGTTGGTTCTACAATAAAATGCCTCCGGCAAAACTCTGTATACTGGCTGGTAATATGAAGGAATCCATCTGCAAAACCCATGCCAAAATGTACAAGCGAGACGTAGTTCTTTGATAAGTCTAGCTAGGGTAGTAACTCTCAATAAGAATTGACTTAGACTGTGACATGCCATCTTACCTATGCTATCACAAAAGGTATATGTAAAAATGATTATGACACCAATAATGATGATACCGCTGGACAGAATGTCCAAGAAGAAAATTTTTCTCAAAGCGTTTTATCAGCAAGCCTTTAACAATGATATAGAAACCAAACCAGTGACTGCTGTCACTGCAGAGAAAATAGCTGAATAATGTTATAATGTTTTTAATACATTTACAGAAAGTCATTTGTTTAGCTGATATAGTTTAAGGTAATGAACATTTTTAAAAATACCGTTTATACCATACACACACACACACACACACACACACAATGAGTGTATGAGGTTGTTTGCAGTCGCAAGGTTCTGGTTTATGTCATACAATGCAGGACATTGGTAAAGTGCTTTTATTAAAGTTTTGAGTCATTGTGTCAACCACTTGTGCATAAAATTGGATACCTTGAAACTATGTGAAAGCCTATCCTTTATCGATTCCATATTTTATGAATTTTGTCAGGAAGTAAAATTTGTCCCCATGATCTTTGAAGGCCATTCAAGATATATCAGATGTTGTTGTTTTTGTTTAATTCCAGGTCAACTCTCATTGACTGAATTTATAATCAGTATTCTAGTCATGACTATCCCCTTTTTGTTTTCCTTTCATTCTCTCTTTACTTGGTCACTTTCTTTTCACTTCCTTTCTTTTCTTTTAATCTCTTTTCCTTTTCCATTTATTATTACTGTATTTTTATTTGTTTGCTTATTTTGATCCAAACTATAACTTTTAATCATTTATTTCTTTGATGTTAAGTGCATGTGAAATAAATCATCTCTACTTGCATGACATGCCATCAGTAGTATGGCTAGGAACACTGATAGATGTGAAGTTAGACAAATTAACTTCTCAGGGAGACACAAAACAACAAAGCACTCACAATGAGAACTAAACTCAGAACTCTTAAACTAATTGGTCAACTTTCAACATCTGGTGGCTCATGTACTTGTAAAACCAGCTGACAACTGCTACCTCTACGATCAGCTAGAACTATAAGCTGCGAAGAACATCTGAGGAGAATGATATTTCCTAACGAATGCATTTATCCAGAATGTGAGGATGGTATACACATGCACACACACACACACACACACATGCACACACACACACACACATGCATGCACACATAGGGTGTAAGACCAACCTTCAATGAAAATGTGTACGGGGGAACTAATAATTATAGGATTAGCAATTGTAACTTTCAAATGAACACTCCCTTCTCTTCACCATCACTACCACCACCGCCGCCACCACCACCACCACCACCACCACTACTACTGTATGCTTTTGCTTTATAAGCTATTGGTGAAGGAATTTCAATGCTCATGATCTATACATGCCCTAACTTCTTTACTAGTGCATTTGAGGCGGCTGGTATCCAGCCCAAACATCTACGGTGAAAACAGGGTCATGGAGAGAATGGAAAGGGGTTTGGTCAGTATGCTCGAAGCAGAACAATACCCAGCAAAGGCATTGAAGAGCCAGATACTAGTACTGACCCAGATGGTTTGTTACACCCACCACTCATAACAAATATGCATTTAGTCTTAAAGTCAGTCTTATCAATTGTTTTTCTATGTAATTATGTTGAAGATAAGAGTTACTTCAGGTATGGTAAACATATGCCAGATATGACAAACAACTGGGACACCCTGTAACAAATTGCAACACACTTTTAATATACATCTGAAAGGTACTATAACAGGAAAGCAAATAAAAAGAAATGTGTCAAGGATACTTTAAAAAGAAGAAAGAGTACATAAAGGGTCTATAACTTAGATAAAATATTTAGAAATCAGAGATAATAGAATTAGATCAAGGATATAATTCATTGTTTTTAGTTGGTCACCTAATGAAGGTTTTATGCTCATAATGGGAAGATTAAATTGGAAAGTATCAATAAAATCTAATACATTAAAGGAGAACTAAATGACAAAATAACAACTGGCATATTTAATGCAGTTGGTTTTTTTGGTATCTTCCAGATCTCCAAATTTACATTCAAAATCCACTGATGTATGTTTGAAGAGCTTCATGGATTGCTCTATATAGCCTTGGATCGCAGTGGTTATACAGTGCAACAGAAAGCACTTTCTGACATAATGGATGCAGGTTGACCACTGTTTTGTTGTGCCCTGATCTCAACCTGTTTGCCTATGTCTACTGTCTTCTGGTTAGACAAAGCATTAAATATATCAACCAGGAATAATTACTGAAAAACAATACTAGTGATTGACTAATATTATTTTAAGTATTTTATGAAAAATGGGAGACAGCTTTGGACATGTTTTGCTCATATTAGAATTTCTCAGTTCTAATATGAACATTTGTTGGTGTAGAAACAGAAATATTAAAAGAAAAAATACTCTTAGACATTATCTGCATCAAAGAACAATAGTTAAATTATTGTTAACATATTTAACATTAAATATATTAACTAGATATGACTATGTGGTGAGAATAAAACAACATTAGCTATTAATTAATATTATTTTAAGATTCATTAAGATAGCTCTAACTACTCAATCCAACTTAATCAAATACACAGACAAACTTTAACACACCTTGTTAATTTACACATTACTGAAGTAGATGTTACTTAAGAAAAATCTCCATAATGACGTAAATACTCCAACACCCTCCAAAACTAATAAAGTATTAACCTTCCATATCCACCTTAAATTATACAACAGACTTCAAGTCCTTACTTAAAACAATTAGTAGCATCAACAGTCCTAGCAATAGTCACATTGTCAACTGCAAAAGATATTCTTACTGTTAAGCAACAGAATAAATGACCTCCTAAAGATTAATCTTTAAACCACACCTCAATATATGGCCATTACATCCTAAAGATCCATAAATATGTTCGAATCCCACCACAATATATGATACTATCACCTAACATCTTAAGGACATATACACACTTATTTACACTACTATATATAGCCACCTAACATTCTCAGGACACTTGTACATCTAACTACACTGCAATATGTCACCATTTGACATATTTATGACGCATATAGATGGCCTTAACCTCTGGGTCTGGAGGTGCCTTATGGTAAGCTGGTATAAAGCTAATCATTGCCCTACCTTTTATGATTTGGCTAAATCTTTTAGTTTAACAAAATCCTAGTTTATTAAAAAAATATGATTTGATAGAATCAAGACTTCTTTTGTAAAACTACTCTGAAACCTTCTGATGGAGACAGGTTGAACTTGTATGATGCAAGTTAAAATGTATCATTTGCCAACTCTTCATCACATTGACCAAATGTATCATTATGTGGGGCATTACTAATAACTCTTTACAATGGGAACATAAAATCTAAACTATATAAACAACAACTGTCCCAGAAAGAACAAAATTCAAGATTATAATTGACAGTTATTATTTTAAACCTGCTGATCTGGTTGCTATCTTTCACTGTCATTCATGCATTTATCTGAAAACTGTTTTTAAAAAATGTTCACATATTAATATATAATATAACATTCAATAACAAGGTTCTTTGATGAAATGTAGTTTAAAGAGACTTAGATATATTCTGATTGGTTAACTCAGTTCAAGGATGTTAATTATCACGACTTGTTTGCAATTAACAGAATTTGATGTTACATAATTGAAAAAGAATGAGATAGTAATAAAATTAACACTAAATCAATGTGCTGTTAATATCATGAATCTTATACAACTTCATGCAATTTAATTTTTTTTCTATTTATCTCTTCTTCATCTTGACAGAAGGACATGAACATGACACATTGAAAGCTTTTATCTGAAACAAAATAAATAAATAAAGAAGGTTTTTGGAAAACTCAACTGCTGTGAGGAGAGAATGATATAAAGTTGGGGTTGAGGTGGGGCTTGGCTGTTATTTAAGCAAAGAAGGGGGAGAAAGTGTTGCTGTCTTTTTGGCTGAAGGCAAATGAATAAAAGAAATATATTTAACATTAAATTTGCAATGATATAATTTAGAGATTGCTATCAAGTCAGGACATGAAATAATATATTTATCATGAACGCACTGAGACTGGCATCTTCTGCAATTATTATTATTATTATTACTATAATTATTATGATTAGTTGGACAAATGCCTGGCAGCATATGTTCCAGCCTTTTATATTCTGAATTCCAAATCCTGCCAAGGTCAACTTTACCTTTCATCCTTCCAGCATCAATAAAACAAAATACCAATCAAGTACTGGAGTTGTTCTAATTAATTAACCCATACCCTTCAATTTGTATCCTTGTGCCTATATTAGACATTGTCATTGTTGTTATTATTGTTATTATTTGAAAGCAATGCTCCAGTATGACCACAATCCAATAACCAAAACTAATAAAAGAATAATCTCTCTAGTTTGACCACTCATAATAATGATTCTCAATTGGGGTCTGCATGACCACTGAGGGTTAATACAAGATTTTATTGCTAAAGTTTATGTATAATAAATTGGTTATACTTCTACAATAAACAAAATACTTTAATATTTTTTATGCAATTCCCAATAATATTTAATCATAAAAATATAATTGGGATTTTTTTAAAACATTGAATGGCTATGAGGGTCCATCCAAGTAAAATAGGGAATCAAAGGGGTCCATAGACAAAACATGGCTGAGAACCACTGCTCTAGTTTGACCACTCATCAAGATATATTTGCTATTGTGATTGTTAAATCAAACGATTCTTCTGCAGACATAAAAATAGCAAAAGAATGAAGCGTATATGAAGGTATGTGTAGGTGTATGTGTTATACAGAAATAAAGCCAACTTATTTTTAATAAGTGTATACCAGCAGCTTTTGTCTAGCCAGGATATCATAAGGAAATAGATATGAAGATGAAAGCGAAGGTAATGAGAATGTGATGCCTGTGGAGTATATAGATGGAGTTGACCGGATGTTTCTGGCAGGAATAGTATTATCAATAATAATAATAACATTGATGATGATAATAAAAAATAATGATGATAATAATAATAATAATTATTATTATTATTAGTATTGTAGCAATGATAATGAATTTTCTTCTTCTTCTTCTTATTATTATTATTATTGTAGCAATAATAATGGGTCTTATTATTATGGCAATAATAATAAATATTATCACTGTTATTATTATAACAATGATAATTATCATACTAAAATTATTTTAATAATATTGATAATGAAAATAATAATGATTATTATAGAAACGATGATGCTAATGATGATTTATAATAATAATTATGATGATGTTGATGATGATAATAATAATAATAATACTAGTAATAAATGCCCTGATGCAATACCAGGCAGTGGCTCTCATGGCTTCTGATCTTAGCTGATTGGAAGTGTTATCATGTATATGTTTTGTCTTGGTATAAAAGATGGGTTACAGTAAATATTCTGCTCAATACCACAGATCTGCATGTCAGTTTCTGGACCATAACCAGTTGAGCATATCCCTTAGTGGCTGATGATATGTGCATCTCTGATCACGAGCAGAAGTAGTGGGGGCTCATCATAGCCATGTGTTGAGAGAAATTCTTTGTGGTTTGAATAATTCACCTCTGGAAACATGGGTGGGATCTATTCAGTTTGGCTGCCAGCATCAATTTTGTTTGAATTGATTTCATATTCAGTGAAATGATACACATTTATAGGCTAATAAATTACATGAAAATCATTTTCGCTATAAATCAATAAATAAAGAGTTATTAGCAATTAAAGTTTGAAAATTTTGGGTAATATTAGCCAATCATGAGCCACAGACACATTCATGCCTGTTTTCATAGTATAATAACAAGCGCAACGTGAGATCTCTTTTGTCTATGAGAAAGCATATGCCTGTTTCCATAAGAACAAGCAGAACTGAGAACTCTTTTGTCTGCGAGAAAGCACATGTTGACAAATATATTGAAATCACTTTTTGATGCTGTGTTCTGTTGGAAATTTTACTGTTTGATTATGGCAACAAGTTCCAGTAACCTCGCTTCTATGATAGCAACACTAAGAACAGAGAAGGATACAATGTTGTACCTACAAGAAAAGGGTATTATACCCAAAAGAAAAATATGTAAAAGGAAGAAGCATGTTACGTGTACAAAAAGACATGGTGGGAATGTGTACTGGTGATGCTCGCACTATGAATGCATGGAGTTTGTGTTAGTGAGGAAAGATACATGGTTTGAAGGTAGAACCCTTCCACTTAGGACTGTAGTGCTTGGGTTAAGGAATTGACTTCAGTCTAGTTTTGTGTTGAAGAACTGGGGATGAACCATAGCACAGCTGTTGATTATAATAGCTGTTTTAGGGAAATATGTGCGGAGGACTTGCTCTGTCATCCAATTCAAGTTGGTGGTCCAAGGAAGATTGTTGAGATCAACGAAACAGTCTTCTCAATACATAGGTACAAACAAGGAAGGGTCCTACCTGAGCAGTGAGTTTTCGGAGGAGTGTGTTGCAAGACAAGACAGGTTTTTCTGTATGTGGTGCCATGGAAGAATGCATACATCACTCGATTCTTCCAGGAACCACAATTTTCAGCGATTTGTGGAAGGCACACTCTCACATTCCTGAAATTGATGGTTACAGTTTTGAGCATAGAACAGTGAACCACAGCATTGGGTTTGTTAACCTGAAAGATGGTACCCACACTCAACAAGTGGAGAGTACATGGGCATCTGTGAAGTGAGGTAATAAATAACACTGTGGCACTCACTGTTCTATAGTAAATTCATATCTCTGTGAATTTATGTGGCGCAAGAGGTATGAAAATTATGTTTTGTTCAAGAAATTGATTGAATGTATTTCTAACTTTCATTTTTAATTTTTTAAATATTTTGTAATGTGTTGCTTATTGCATGCTTAAATGTTTGTTTTTTAAGCATATAATTTCAGTCTTTTATTTTCATATATAACATATAAACATGTACATCTTCTGGAACATTGTCATTTTATGAGATTTTGCTGGCAAATTTTAAAATTAACAAACATTTATTTACATGAAAGAAAATTACCAGAGAACTTTCGTCTAATTCTTCCAAATCTTTCTCTTAAAACTGTATTAAAACCATTTTTGGGGAAAAATTGTAATGTGTTTATCACATGTAATGTGTTGCTTATCACATTTGCATTAAATGCATATTGAAGGCTTAAATGTTTGTTTTTTAAGCATATTTAAATTGTAATGTGTTTATTGCATGTAATGTGTTGCTTATCACATTTGCATTAAAAGCATATTGAAATCTTAAAACTACAAAATGTGTTGTTCACTCGTTTCTTTTTGTCACTGAGGTGGTTGTGAGGTGTGCTAAAAATAACAGCTGAATAACATTTTGGGATAAATCTTTTAAGTTCGTGCTATCGCAATGCTTAAAACTACAAAAGACGTATTGTTTACTCTTTCTTGACAATATGTGCTATTTTCAGGATGTTGACAAAATCTGCAGTCATGCACAAATCCTGTTTCCTGACTGGGCAAAAATGATCAAATTTTAAACCTCTATAATTTTTTAAAAACATTTTTCAGGAAAAAGTGAAATAACTCCAGCAATTCAGCTTGGTAAAGTATATTAATGTGCCAAATAAAAAAAATCTTGATAAACTTTGATTTTTGAAATGTTGGCAACCAAATCACTCATCTTTTAGTGAATTAATTGGAGAGCAATACTTTGTTACTCAGACCTTTCTTTCTGAAGTTCATAAGGACCTAAGTCACACTGGCATCAAAAGGGTGGCGCTATCAGAAAGGGTAACACCAGAAGTGGATTTTATAGAAAAAGGGATATTCATAAAAAGTACATCTATTCCATTACTATATTTCATGTACCAATAAAATTTAGTTTGACTTTTAAAAATTTTTTTTAATTTTCACTGAATGTTTGCTTTAATCACATGAAACTATGCAAATATAAGGCAGCAAGCTGGCAGAATCGTTAGCACGCCAGGTGAAATGCTTTGCCATATTTCGTCTGCTGTTACGTTCTGAGTTCAAATTCCGCTGAGGTCGACTTTGCCTTTCATGCTTTCGGGGTCGATAAATTAAGTACCAGTTACACACTGAGATCGATGTAATCGACTTAATCCGTTTGTCTGTTCTTGTTTGTCCCCTCTATGTTTAGCCCCTTGTGGACAATAAAGAAATAAGAAACTATGCAAATATAAATACAGTAATGTTGGTTATGAGATATTGTAATTTAAATATGTAATTTCAACTTCACAGGATGTTTATGTCACTGCTGTTGCCATTAGATTTAATGATATACAGAAATTGCAATTTCCTAGTAACAATAGTACGAAAAAGTTTTGCAAAGAATTCTGCATGATCTAGTAGAGGAGGCCCATGGGTGACACCAATCCTAGGGATGTCATTGCTTAACAAGAGAAGAAAAGTCTTGTCTTCGATCCTCATCCACCAAATGACCTCTTTCACCATACTCTTTTACTTTACTTGTTTCAGTCATTTGACTGCGGCCATGCTAGAGCACCACCTTTAGTCGAGAAAATCAACCCCATGACTTATTCTTTGTAAGCCTAGTAATTATTCTATTGGTCTCTTTTTGCCGAACTGCTAAGTTATGGGGATGTAAACACACCAGCATCGGTTGTCAAGCGATGGTGGGGGGGACAAACACAGACACAAACACACATACATATACACATATATATACATATATACGATGGGCTTCTTTCAGTTTCCGTCTACCAAATCCACTCACAAGGCTTTGGTCGGCCCGAAGCTATAGTAGAAGACACTTGCCCAAGGTGCCACGCAGTAGGACTGAACCCGGAACCATGTGGTTGATAAGTAAGCTAATTACCACACAGCCACTCCTGTACCATAATGACTAGACAGAGGAAAACTTCCAGCCTTCCCTTGCTAAAGTAAGACTCAATCTTTATAATGGACTTGACTGAAGCAAAATAACTAGTGAGGAGTAAAAATGGAAACAATCTATAATAAGTGCTTTAGCAATGATTTACAAACTGTTGGAGGAGGAAGCAATATTAATTCTCCAAAACAAAAATACCAACGACCAATATAGACTTATAATATGTTTGCAAGTGACATACAAAATCAAGCCCTTCCAACTATACTCAACTGAATGAAAGAAAAAAATGGATGCTGAAAAGATGCATGGCTGTAAAGAATAACTATTAGTGAACCACATGGTTACAGAAGGTAGTAAAAATAGGAAAACAAAATAGCTTTAGTTTATGACTAAAAGACTTTTGATAGTATCACACTCTTTGATAAAGAAGACACTTTGCATAAATATAGCAGCTTTATACTAACATTATACTTCAATCAATAATAATGTCAAAATGGAAAACAACCATATTGCTGCAAGGCAAAGAGAAAATAATTAAAACCAGCCCAATATCGATAAGAAAAGGAATGAGCTGCCATACTCTTCTGCTTAGTTGTGATTTTATGGTCATACATGCTATGGAGAAACTACAAGCCGTCTTCCAGTGATACAGAGTGACTTTTAGTTAACTTCTACAGTAACCAAATTGACTGCCACCTTCATTAAATGCAACATACCTCCAACTACAGCAAACACGCAAACATAAAGTAGCTGTCCTTTTATACAGTATTAAAACAATGGCTAAAAATTTTCTGAAGCAGCACCCCGACTAATTTTATCTATGAGCTGCCACTGGTGGGACTAGAAAAAACTTAGAAGCAAGCAAAAGGAAATAGCATATTTTCAGGAAATTAGAATATTGAAGAAAATTAAACTTTTCTCTCAATAATAGGGAAGAATAAAATTCAAACTGGAAACTTACCAAGTGAAAGAAAAAGCTTTTGATAAAAGCAAAATAACAGGGTAAGTTTAAGATTAGGCAAAAAACAAAATCAGAAAATAATTCCTAAAGATATTTAGATGAAAGTGGGAAAAAAAAACATTAATCAATCATTGTGAAAGCTAACAATGGCTCAAAAAGCTTTGGGCTAAAAGTAGAAACAGAAGGTCTTACTTTAGTTGCACAGTCACAAATAATTACAAATTAAAATAATGAAACAAGATATTGGCTATGCGGCCTGTGTAATGAGACAATTGACCACATTATTTCCCACTACTTAGTACATCTCAAATGTAAGTATATTCACAGACATGTTTGAGTTGGCAGCTGTGTTCACTGGGTAATATGCCAACAATTTGCCATGGAAACTAATAAGAAGCAGTATAAACCTATAACAATGATCTGGCCACAATCATCATTAGGAACATGTCTATCCAAACTGACAAGTAGATCAAGGCAAACTATCCATATATGTATTAATAAAGGACTGAACAAAATGTCTATACTCTGAGACATTTTGATCCCTCCTGACTAAAACATTACTTGGAAGAATATGGCAAAACTGTCAAGTACAAGGACCTTCATTGAATTGAAATAAGTAGGAAGTGGAGCATGAAAATGATAACACTAATAATAACTGGAGCACTTCGATATAAATAATATAAACAAAACTATCAAAATATATCAGAGGTCACAATGTTGCACAATCCAAAAGTAATCCTGTCAGGTACAGCTCACCTCTTACACAAGACACTTTCAATTCAACAACTCAAAAAGTATATTCTCTGCACACAACACACCCCATACAATCTACCCAATTAATTAAAGGAACTCAAACAACACACCCTTTACATTCTGCCCAATTAACTAAAGAAGATCAAACAAGACACCCAATACAGCTTGCCCAATTAATTAACAGAACTCCCACAACTTACCCTATACAATCTGTCCAATTAATTAAAGGAACTCAAACAAAACATACTTTGCAGAATCACCAACAACCAATATTAGAAGAAAAGAATTCCTGAAACTTGAACTCTTGAACCACACCCCAATCCTACATAGACAAAACATTTATAAGAGAATGACTCAAAAGCAAAACTTCACCAAGAACTCAAATATGGGTAGAAACTGTTAAACCACACCCGGAATTTTTTCTTTCTGACTCTCAAAAAAATTCTTTCTATTATTTGATAGGATGGATACATAGAAACCGGATATATGTCATTAAGCATTCTCTAAAATATACTCCTGTGCCTTTTCCAACTTTATTTACCTTTTCAACTATAATTTTTGATTTATATGGATTCGTAACCACTTTTCAACTATATATATATGTCCCCGTAAGGTAGCGTTTCGGCTAAAGACCGATAGAATAAGTACTAGGTCCTGGGGTCGATTTCTTCAACTAAAGGCGGTGCTCCAGCATGGCCGCAGTCAAGTGACTGAAACAAATATAAGAATATATACATATATACACACACACACACATATATATGTATATATATATATATATATATATATATATATATATATAT
>NC_069000.1:17489436-17493644 GCF_001194135.2 Octopus bimaculoides
TATATATATATATATATATACATACATATATATATACATATATACATATATATAAGCAGTTTCTTTTTACATCGTACCAACACCCACAAGATTAGGATCACTCAGTTGAACATACAGAAAATTGCACAACATTATGTAGAGTATTCTCAATGCAACAGAAGTGACAAAATCTCAACAAAACATTGCATGTATCCAAGGCTGACAGAGCTGTCCTCACAAAATAAGGCAAATGATAATAATAATATCTTTATTACATGAGGAGGTGATGAATAATAAATACTTATTTGTAACCTGTTATAATGATTTCTAACATTATAATTATAGTGATGGAAAAGAAGGAAATGTGGTGGCTGGGAAAGGGAAAAAAAATATATAAAATTAAAATGAAGGTTAGGATGAAATTTAAAATAAAATTAAATAAAATATAGAAAACAAAAAAAAATGTGAAAAAAAAAAATTAACAAACATCAAAACTAAAGTTAGGAAAATGTTAGAAAGATAAAGTTTACAGCAAATGTCTGTCTGTGGAAAGAATATAATTGACCTTCAGTTTGTCGATGTAATAGAGGTATGAGAAAAGAGAAGGCTATGTGACATAATTCCATATTGAGAATTTGCCAATAGGAACACAGGAAGTTAAAAGTGACTGGAAATGTCATGTGTAAGGCCAGACAAAATGAAATGTGGTTTTAACAGTTTACTTTTTCTACTCAGTTTATGAGAATTTAGGAATTGTTCTCACTGACTCCGTTCACCTGGTAGTAAATTAGGTTGTTGTTGTTGTTTAGCTGCAAGTTTGTCCGAAGCCAGCAGACCTGCAATCAAAGATGTTTTGGCTGTGATCATCTGATCATCCTAACTTTTCTTTATTTTCAGATTTTTTTTTTTTTTTGCTTATTCAGAAAGAAAAAGGACAGTGCCTATGACCCTTAATTATTCCAGGCCCCCAAAACATGTGACATGAAAGGAGGAAGTTATCCTCAAACTAGAGATCTGACCTGAAACGCTTGTAAAAAAAATGAACTCTTCTAAGAGCATTCAAAATCCAAGCACTCCCTTGTTACTCTCACTATCAAGGGAACATGCAACAAATAAACTGATTGGCCTGTTTTGAAACTTGTTATTAATGACAATATTGTTCAACAAAAAGGTGGTGAGCTGGCAGAATCGTTAGCACGCCGGGCGAAATGCTTAGCGGTATTTCGTCTGTCGTTACGTTCTGAGTTCAAATTCCGCCGAGGTCGACTTTGCCTTTCATCCTTTCGGGGTCAATTAAATATGTACCAGTTATGCACTGGGGTCGATATAATCGACTTAATCCGTTTGTCTGTCCTTGTTTGTCCCCTCTATGTTTAGCCCCCTGTGGGCAATAAAGAAATAAATATTGTTCAACAATGATATACCCTTACCCAACTGATCCAGCACAGCTTGTCACAGTATCAGTTACTCTTGGACAGGTTTATGGTCAAGCCTGTGGCAGTGGAGACCTCTGGCATTCTTGGCCTCCGGACCATATCCCTGCTCACCACTATCAGAGCAGAGATGGCTATCCACAAGTGCGAGCCTTGTGAGTCAGAGAGGCTGTTCCAGTACAAATTCCCTTGCCATTCTCCTGAGCAGCATCTTTTCTATTCTGTCTGCTAGTACCACAAGGCAGTCTGAATTACAGGAAATCAAGGGAATGTAAGAATTTCATAGCTTACTACACAAACAATAAACTTACGAGACATTCATAAATCAAATATCACATGAATATCTAATAGATTATGCTTTCAGCATAAGTTGTCATTTTTCTGAATCATAAGGAGAAATATGACCAAAGCTTCACTTCCAGTGTTTATAGCAGTAAAGGGATGCAATACAAATCTCCATCTGGACAGGTGGCTTTGAATATTTAATAAATTATCCAGTCTATGGCTTTTAGAGTACAGTCATTTTTTTTATCTACTGTTGGTAGCTTTTCTTGTGGGAAGATATGAATTTGATAGTGTGACCCACAAAACACTCACTCCCCAATTCTATAGTGTTGCCACTAATTACTGCAGAGAGTTATATACCTTCTGTTGTACTACATAACTCAGAACTTGATGGTAGACTCAACCATTGAGAGTCAAGTACCTTTAATATGAACATAGACACTATATGCAGTACCAGTGTTAGAATACACTGCTAAGTATTCAGGATACTTGTTTAGTATTTATAAGCAAGGCATAGAAGGTAGCAAAATTGTTGGTTGTACAAATAAGTTTTGAATAAATGGGTGAGTGGGAGGTGTTTTATTAACCCTAACCTTAACAAATCACTGACTGATAATATAGAGAACTAGTATTAGCTGAGATTAAGGCTCTTTGATATCACTGATTATCAGTTTACAAGGTCTTGTTGAATAATTTATCTTGCCTTGACCTATAGTCTCTGACCTCCCTCTTACTGATTAGTCAAACAACATCCCATGCTGTTGATATTTGATGACACTAATGTAAAAGGAACAATGTAAGAAAGAGATAAGGAGAGAAAGAGAGGGTGTGGAGATACTATGTTACTGTAAGGTTAGGATGTTGCACTGGACTACTGACAACATGGATCAGGATTTCGAACTTTACCTTCTGCAGCCAGTATGTTGTAATCTGTGTATTCGTCAATCTGGCTAATAATAGATTCCACTTACCCTCAGATGACTAGGTGTGGGAGAGGAGAGGTCAGGGGTGAGAGACATTAGGTTGACATGGATGGGAAAGGTTAAGGGTGGGAAAGGTTATGGATGAGAAAAATTAAAGATGGAAATGTTAGGAGTGATTAGGGTTAGAAGGGAGGAAGGTTAATAGGTGGGAAGAGTTAAAGAGAGGGAAAATTAATGGTGGGAAAGGTTAAAAATGGGAAGGTAAAGGGTTGAAAAGATTAAGGGTGAGAAAAATTAACCCTTTGCCTGTCATGTGATACACAATACATATTTCTCTCAGTCCATGCATCAAATATAACACATATTCCCAATTTTTTTCGACACCAGAGTAACTTGGGGCTTCTGAAAGAAAAGGAGAATGTATGAAATAAGGGCTGAAAACAATTATGGATGTTTAGGACAAACTTATGAGAATGCTTTGGACAGGCAAAGGATTAACCCTTTAGTATTCAGATTATTAATAGTTTCACTTTAATAGTTTCATTTTAATAGTTTCAGTATTAAAGTGAATATATCTGACATTACAGTAGAGAGATGTTATTGTTTCACTTTTGACACATAATACTGCAACAGTGGAGGAGATGTGATATTGCACTGGGCTCGCACTAGGCAAGAAGTTAAAAATCTTTTTGGTCTAAAACACTACATGGACCCTAAATAAGGCATGTGTAAAATTTGAATGAAATTGGTTGTGTAGTTCTGAAGTTTTAGGGATTCACACAGACAGACACACATTCTCATCTTTATATATATATATATATATATACTAGCAGCTAAGCCCCGTTTCACCAGGTCAGAGAGCGACGTGAAGAGAGAAATGAAGACATTAAAAAGAGGAAGAAATGGATACGAAGTGGTGTTTGGGTGACGGATCTTGGTAGAAAAAAAAGAATGTCATGGTGAGTTAGTAAGGAGAGCAAAGCAAGACTGGACTTACGTGGGCTGACAGAACGATGAAAAAATTGTGGAGTTGAAATTGGAGCAGTTGAAGTTGCTGTTGTTATCATTAGAGTGCCTCTTGGTAGACAACATTCTTTGTCTTTCCTCAGGTGCACAAATAGAAAGACCCTGGAGACAGCCAACATACAGTTGTGCATGTGAGAATACTTGATCTGTCAGATTCAAACCAACCGCTTGCATTGATTGTCCCTGTGCCTTGTTGATTGTCATGGGAAAGCAGTTTGATCGGAAATTGCATCTGTTTAAACTTGTAGGTTGTATGGGAGTGGGTAAGGGACATGGGAGTTATAAGTATGTCTTAGCCAGCGGCCGGTTCATTCAAGATTGTTGCCTACAGAACTCGGGAGCACAATTTTTTGATAATCATCCACATACCACTGCACATTATTGGAGCATCTAAATTCCTTAGCAGCATAATTGGCATGCCAACTTTCAGATGCAGTTCGTGAGCTGGTAGTTCTGTGGGTCCCCATTTTTGTCAGATTTGTCATGGGCTGGCCAGTCTATCTCAGATACATGGGAAGCTGGATTAAATTTTTCATAAACACAGGGGAACCGAAATAAATTT
>NC_069000.1:17495624-17496214 GCF_001194135.2 Octopus bimaculoides
AATCTATGTATATATTAAACAGAACAACAAAAGTTATAATAGATGGCAGGGTCGGTACTTTTCACATATCTGTAATTTTTCAGATTAACCCCCGCACAATTACCCAACCCTAATCCTAAACCTAATCCTAACACTAACCCTAACATTAACCCTAAACCCTAACCCTGACCCTAAAACCGTAACACTAATCCTAACCCAACCGTAACCCTAAATCCTAACCCTGACCCTAAAACCCTAACCCTAATACCCTAGTGAAAATCGTGGTATATTTACAAAATATTGACGAACATGAGTTATATTTTATTGAATGATTGTGTACTTGCATGTGTATGCGTTTGAGAGAGCAAGAGAGGAAGAGGTAGGGAGAAAGGCCTAGAGGTAGTTAAAAGTTTTCTTATGACGGCTTCGCTTCACTGCCTATTACTTCATTAGAAATCTATGGATGCACTTACGCACATAATAGAGAAAAATGAAACAAATATGGACAACTTGCTCCGAAACACTACCGAGTGGGGAACACTTCTCAAAAATAACCTGCAGTTGTTTCCTTCAAAATTCCTACATGCTCGAAATGTACATACATCAAGGTA
>NC_069000.1:17496568-17498035 GCF_001194135.2 Octopus bimaculoides
ATGTGTGGTTGTGTGTGTTTTTACGTATCTATGTTATGAAAAATAGGTAAAGAATACTGAGAAGAAAGTTTAATCTATGACGTTGTATGTATCACTTTCTCTCTCTGTTGAGCGCGTGTGTAAGAACGCTGTCCCAGGTAGAAGGGAAGAAATATAAAAGTTGCTAGAAACAACAGCCAAATCTCCCTTAAATCACACAAAGTAAACGGAATTTTAAAAATCTAATTACTGCACTGGAAAGTTCAGATCGAGAAAATTCCATTGATGTAAAAATTTTTACAAAAAAGTGGAAAATGTGGATTTCTATAAACTTTTAAAAAGGCTTCACACAGACACACAACTTCAGCTTTATATATTAAGATATATATATATATAGTGGTTAGCATAAGGAAGGGCATCCAGCGATAGTAACCAAGCCAAATCAGACTGGAACCTGATGCAGCTTCCATGGTTGCCTGCTCTGTTTAAACCATCCAACCCATGCCAGCATAGAAAACAGATATTGAAGAATGATGATGATGATGATCATCATATATATCATCACCAACATCATTTTAATATCCACTTTTCCATAATTGCATAGCTTGGACATAATTTGTTGAGGCAGATTTTCTATGACCAGATGTCCTTCCTGTCATATATGATGCTTTAGTCTTTTTGGCCAACAACTTCTCTAGTAATATAACATGCACGTGTGCCCACTGTAAAGTAGTTGGTGGTGATAGGAAGGGCATTAACCATCCAGCTGTAGAAACCATATCTAAAATGAAACGTATGAATAGGATATGGACTCCAAAAGCTGCATTGAAGATTGTTTTTCTAGGAGGGCAGTACTCTGAATAAAAATTGATACAGTATAGACAAGATTCTTGAGTCCTACCATGATGAACTACTCTTATGTCAGCAACTTGATAAAATGTATCTGGTATACACTATAAAGTGGTAGAATAGTAATGGCTTTTAGCCATAGAAACCATGCCAAAAACAAAATATATAGAATCAAGAATTAGACATGAACTGCATAAGCCATATCAAGGGCTGCCCAACAAGAAGGCAAGTAACTCCAAATAAGGTAGATAGAGTTCTCTAACCAAGTCACAGAGAACTTGTCTGCTGCCAATAGCATAGTAAAATTAAGTTAATCCATAAACAACAACATATACAACAAAAAAGATAGTTTTTTCTGTTGCTTTATGTACTAGATCAGTGGTTCCCAACCTTTTCACTATCAAGGCCCCCTTTTATTTCAATAAGTTTTCCCACGGATTCCAGGATATTGAAAGGTGTACCTTTGCAGACCACCAGGGGTCCACGAACCACAGGTTGGGAACCACTGTACTAGATGATACACACCGTGACAAGTGGAAAGATACTTCCAGCATGGGAAAAAGAAAATAGATTGATGGTGAAAATGACTGTGTGTGCTGTATGCTTGCATATATATATATATATATATATATATATATA
>NC_069000.1:17498285-17501305 GCF_001194135.2 Octopus bimaculoides
ATATATATATATATATATATATATATATATATATATATATATACATCTGCAAAAAATGGTATACTGAGTTGAATCACTTTTGTCAAAAGGTAACTTAGCTGTTCAATAAATAGCAATTGATAACATAAGTATCAGATTGAAATACATACTGGGAGGAGATTTCATGGACTAAGCCCCTTGATGGTGGTGCAGCAGAATGATTGTTGTCCAATGAATGAAATCAGTAAAAATATCAAAGTATATGTGTATGTGTGCTTTTGTGCTTAACACCTATAATATTACATTCTTTAATGCATTAAAAACTTTTTTTTTCTGAATACACACTTTTGAAATTGAGGTGCATCTAGAATGCCCATCATCTTTTATACCATTAAATACAGTAGTTTGTTGCAATTTAATAAGCAGTTTACTTTTTCAAGTTTGCAGTCAGATTGGCACTACAGAATTTTGATACTGTAGTGAAAACTGGCACCACAGCTAGTGCAAACTAGCTGTAGTATCAGAGTGCACGCAAGATGGAGAGATTACTGAATCAGAACTTTGGGCCTTAAAGACTTCGTTATTGGTTGGTTGGTTGCATTCATTTGATTTATGTAGTTGATTAGATACTAATTAGAATGAAGTTCATTTGTCAAAATATATTTGTTAATAGTGTTTACGGTGTTGGGTTCACGATCGTCAAATTATAAGTTCGATTCCTGGAGTAGGAGGCGCATTATGTCTCTGAGCAAGGCATTACATTTCACGTTTTTTAAAGTCTATTCAGCTGTAAATTAGTACCAACCTAGTGCTGATGCATCTTTGTCCCTCTGTCACATCCTCGATGTTCTTACTGGGCCAAGGGTTGGAGGACGACTATATCAGTTAGTAACTATTGGTATAGGTGTTTAAAGCAGCTGGAGTGTAGTACAAGCTATCAGGTCCTACTCACCTGCGAGTGACAAGTAAAGCTTTTATATATCAATAATTGACAACGATCAATCTAAGTATAGATTGGTAAAACATATTACTGTAGCAGGTCTTACTGTTTAGTAATTATAATATTCTCTCTTACGAAATAAATAAATATCATAACATAATATAAATAGCAGTAAATAATCCCGGAGGATCCGAAGAAATAAATTGAGTGTATGAAAACTGTTCAGAACCTGCAACTCTTTCGGATAACGCTTTACTCGGAAACCAAATTTGTTTCCACTAAATCAGTGAACCAATGATTGGCCCAGCGGAAACTTGTAACCAACGACGCTATAATGCACAGATATAAAATAAATAAATAAACTACTATCTAGTAGGAACTCTCAGACGAAGGGTATACGATAACTGTATATATTAAGTACTCGTAATTTAAGCCACTCGGGGGTCTTTTTACGTAATCATTCACCCAACAAAACAATAATTTCATAATTTTTTTTTATTTGGGCCTGTAACTCGATAATAATGCAACGCTTTAAAAGAGAAATAACGACTGGACATTTAAGGTATCAATGCTTTTCTCAGGAATATTAGGAACGTAAAACGGGTAAGTGAAACTGCTACACCTACTCGAACCCGGTTTTCTAGGAACTTGCTTCCACCACATGGATCCCGGTTGTTGATGTGTATACAAACATCAAGCTCGTAATTGAAGAAAATTGAAAGTGACGTTTCAGTCCTTTCCTGAATGTTCTAATGATAGAAATTAAATGGTTGGCTGCAACTAGAAATTGGTTCGTCCAGAATTAACTCTTCGGGCCATGGTGTTTATGACCAAAAAAAAAAAAATCAGTAAGAAAGAAAAAGTGACAAAGCACACAATAAACCTGTAAACCAAATTAAGAAAAAAAGAAAGACATGTGCAGTCTGTTAATGCCAATTTGTAATGAAATTAATAATTATCTTAGTTTAGGAATCGATGGACATATATCACAAGACAGTATTTGACTACGTCACGTAACCGAAACAATAAGCGGCGGTGGCGGTCGGTGTTGAAATGTAAACCTAAATCGATAACTTAAAACCATGAGTCTGCGTTTACTGGTTAAAAATTCCTGTAGCCGGCGCCGAAGATGTGCCGTCGTACAGGAGACTTGTTATCATTCCATTTGAAACGGTAAGTCAACTTTATAACATGGAATCATTATTGTCCATACATGTTTAGCTCCAATAGTTATTGAATTCGCAATATATACCGTCTTTTTTTCTTTCTCCACGATTCTTTCGGATCAATTTCAACACGATTGTTTATATAACAGCTTTCATTTCGACATCATCTCGTGGCTGCCTGCCTTGCTAAAAATAGCTACCAAATTTCCCGCAAATAGCATCCGAATCCCTTTAAAAATGAAAGACACTTCGGATTATGTCGTCTTAGATACATTGTTTGAATATTAAAAAAATGAGATGGTTATAGCTGGAACTCTTCATAGGTGTCTGATTAGGGTTGACCTGGGATTAAATAACATAACAATTCTACCATGCTTTATTTCAAAATGCTTCACCTTTCCATAAAAGTACTCGAAATAAAAGAGATTGTAAGTCTCGTATTCCTCACTTTTGTTCCTCTCTGGTTTGCGCGTGTAATTCTTTCAACTGTCGCTCTGTTGGTAGCACCCCCAGTGAACATTAACTATAATAGACACGAAATGAAATATTGGTAGAGGCTTTATTTTAAACACTAATTTTTTAGTAGAGCTTTAATTTTAACCATGCCATGTGTTCTTTCTTTCACTTTATTGACGCATTTCAAGAGAAATGTCTCAGACAAAGAAATAAACATTTAGCTTATAGAATTTTCGAAATTAAAAAATGTGGAATTTTGTTATTTTTACTTATTTTATTTTTGGCTGATGATTATTTTTGAAATATTCAAAATAGTAATTAATTTAGAACTAATCTAATAAGCGGGTGAAAATGTCTTGTGAATAGAATTTAGTAGATAAACTGTACGGAGATTGATTTTTATGTGTGTGTGTGTATGAAAATAAATATTTGTATGTGTGTGCGTATATATATATATATATATATATATATATATATAT
>NC_069000.1:17501315-17501613 GCF_001194135.2 Octopus bimaculoides
ATATATATATATATATATATATATATGAAAATAAATATTTGTATGTGTGTGTATATATATATGAAAATAAATATTTGTATGTGTGTGTGTGTATATATATATGTCTATGAAAATAAATGTGTGTGTGTGTATATATAAATAAATGTATGTTGCATAGTGTTTGTATTTATTTTTACACCGGTTAACCGTCCGTCGGTGTTGTTTATTTTGTCTCTCATTTTATACTCCGTAATTTTGCGTGTATACATGCACGTACATACCTATATATATATATATATATATATATATATATATATAT
>NC_069000.1:17501674-17507087 GCF_001194135.2 Octopus bimaculoides
CTCTCAGGCGACTGCTGCTGCAAGTTACGGCAGAGATGCCTGCCGGTCACCGATCGGTTGCATAACTTCCAAAACGACAGTCTTATCTTTTTTCTAACCATGCTTTCCGTGCCGGTAGGTGCTCTTTTCTGAATTTACTCTTATGTTGTTTCGTCTTTGTCCCACGATAGTCGATCTTACGGTACGTCGTACCGTAAGATCGCCGTTTTTTATATTTCATGACAAAAACTTTTCGTCTCAAACAAGAATCAAAACAATTAAATTACAACATTGAACGAAATCGTATAATTTTGGAATAGATGGATCTCGAAGTAGGAAAGGAAAAGAGAACGAAAGTCGAAGAGACAGAAATGTAAAAAAAAAAAAAAATCGAAATCTTTAGGGAAGAAACAAAAAACTATTTTTCCTTCCCTATAAGGAAGGGGACTTCTATTCCAAAATTCCAACAACGAAAGTACTTAGAATTTAACTATTTTTCCTTTCTTAATAAAAACTGAAACTTAGTTTCGCATCCCCACTCCTTCAACTTTTCTTCCCTTATTCCAATTTCTCTTCTGAGGCTAATCTACATCTCTCGGGGCTCCTTTCTTTTAACATTTGCTCTCTGTTCAGAATTTATTTTACAATCCAGACTGGTTTGTAACTAGAAAGCATTACCATAACCATTTCTTTTTAAAGATAACTCTAGGCGAAAAAGAAAAAAAATATACTGTCTGCTACCCAGACAAATAGTGCCGTACCAAACTAAATCGAGTATGCTGATTCGGAATCTGAACTCAGAATTGCTGTAGCACGTCAGGATTTTGAGTTATGTACATAATTACATATTAATGCTATATTAGTATCAGGAATAGTTAAGTTCAAAGTAAATAATTATTATAATAGTATATTAGTATTGTATATAGTATATTTATGATCAAGGCAAATAAATAGTATTATAATATAATGGTACATAGTATATTTATGTTGAGGGAATACTCACTTTATTTTTGATATGCTCAGCTCAGAAATGTTTGAGACATTTATTCTTGTGCTTATGCATCATGCTGGTCTCCCATTGTAGGAACCAGCAGTAGTCACCCATCATGTGTGAATTGAACCAACCTTGACACCTCGTTTCCATCTCAGATATATCCTAGTGGAACTGCATCACTAAGGGCACCAAGATTCGTTGGGAAAAATCGAGATGAGAATGCAAGAAGTGCATTTTAAGGGACATTCAGCATCCCATTCTTTCATATGCTGTTAGCATGTTGTTTATTAAATCAGCATAGTTTTCAGCTCTATGATTTTCAGGAAAGTTCTGTACAACTATCAATTCTCTGATCTTGGGTCCAATGAAAATGCCTGCTTTTTTCTGCGCCAAATTTTACTCTTAGGTACTGGAAGCCACAACCATCGTGTTTCATTGCTTTTACAAAGTTTTTCATGAGGCTGAATTTGATGTGAAGGGGTGGAAGGAAGATCTTTTGTGGGTCTACTAGTGGCCTATGCTACACATTGTATCAACCAACTATACAGTCATCTCTTTTAGGCCAGTCTTTTACAGTGTAATGATTGTTGTCCATTGCACTGTTCCAAACACACAAGAGACACATATTTTTTATATATCCCAGCTGTAGTCCTAAGAGGAGAGAAATCACCTTTAAATCACCACAAATATTCCACTTATGAACTGAGTAATTAACTCCTTTCAGAATGAGTTACATTGATTCATAAGTTTCTTCCATACTGACAACATGACCCACAGGAATGGAAAATTTTGCATTACCTTTATGTAACAACACAGCTTTGAGGTTAACCTTACATGAATCTATAAACAATCTCCATTCATTAGCCACATGCACATGTCCTAGTTTTTGCATGGGTGCATTAACATCAGTACAGTCATGCAAAAGTAACAACCAAAAACATGTTTGGCTGGCTCATGCCATACCATCGGTACAGCAAAAGGCATTCCCTTCCGTTTTCCATTCAGCCATTGTGTAAGCCCTGAGTAACACATGATGCAGCATATATGAGGTGCCCACCTCTTGTCTTTGACCCAAACTTTACACTTGAAATAATATTTATAGGCAGTTTTTAATTTGGTGGACATATTCTTCCACTGGTCACGTGGAGCAAATTTTCCTCAGACATAACAAAAGTTGTCTGGATGATTCACACAGCCTCTCCTATTCATGATCCAGCGCAATGAAAACAGTGAAAACAGTAATCACGCAGAGCGAGAGATACACATACCACATGTGACAGCAGTGCAAATGACACTGAGAGTTACCAAGAACAAACTGACGTATTTGGCACTTGCCCGCAATACATCAGCGCCATCAATCACTAAACTAAATAATGAACTTTCTCATCATTTGTTTTATTGCTGTTATTTCTTTAATTTTGAATTAAGACTGCTTTCATTTTAGCAAATTTTATAATATGGCCTATATCTAGCCGAAAGTATAGTTATAATCTTGCGCATGCACATAACTCAAAATCCTGACATGCTAGAACAATTCTGAGTGCGGATTCAGAATCAGAATCCTCTATTTAGTCTAAAACATATGCTTTTACCCCAGTAGCAAAATCTTTGTTGTCCAGTGTAATATAGCCAAGGCTGTGAGAAACCTACTAGATGCTTTGGAAGTTTTTATTTTATTTCTTAGTGTTTTGTGTTCAAATACATCATCATCATCATCATCATCATCATTTAACGTCCGCTTTCCATGCTAGCATGGGTTGGATGATTTGACTGAGTACTGGTGAACCGGATGGCTGCACCAGGCTCCAATCTGATCTGGCAACGGCCACGCTCGAAATGGTGTATTTTACGTGCCACCTGCACAAGGGCCAGTCCAGCGGTACTGGCAACGAACTTGCTCGAATGTCTTCCTATAAAACATCTATAAAAATGTGAATGGAATTATGATAAAGCAGATATGATAAACTTGTTACTATTTTCTGCACTAATTTTTAGATGTCAATGTCATTTTACATTGAAAAATTATATCAGATAATTTATTCCCATATTTATCTTTCAGTTTTGTCATAGCTGCCCTAAAAGGAAGGTGAACATAAATAAGTTCCTTCTCCATTCACCTTGAATAAAAGATATCAGGCCACAATCTTTTTTGACCAGTGTAAGTGCCACTCTACCTTGTTGATGTCAAGTTACTTGAGAATAAAAGACACAGTCCATATAGAGCTAGTGGTAATTGTTGCTACTGTTGTTTAGCCCAGACCTTTCAGCTATGATCATCCCATTTTTTTTTAAAGACATAATGTATCTAATAAAGGGTAAGGGTAAAGACCACCTACAGTCATGAATAACCATGGGATTGCACCTAGAAAGTTCCCCTCCAAGGCACAAGTCCAGGCAAGTTTGTTTTTATGGAAGACCAGCAGTCACCCATGCATACCAGCTTCCCCTCTCCATGCCACTGATGTTATCCAAGAGAAAGGCAAAGGGGCCGATACAGCTTGGCACCAGTGATGTCACAACTCATTTCTTCAGCTGAGTGAACTGGAGCTACGTGAAATAAAATGTCTTGCTCCCAGTCCAGGAATTGAACTCACTACCTCATGATTGTGAGCCCAACACTTTAACCACTGAGCCATGTATCTTCACAGACTACAGTATTTAATGTGTATGTGTGTTTCTTTTTTAAGATAGATGTAATTCGAGGTAGATATGGCTGCCATTTCTAGCTAATCCAGTGACCATACTTCTTTATTCATTTGATGTTGTTTAGTCCCCAGGTCAACCCTGATGCAGTAGATTTATGTTCAAAGACCTTCCAGTCGTAACACATATTACATTATTCAATGGATCTTTCTATTTTCTATTAAATAGTTTGATTTAAATGAAATTTCACTACTATTTCTACCATGTTGAGTGATCTCTTAGAGACTTCCAGATGATGTTGTAACTGCAGCAAGACATTTCACTGTAAACCTAATTTCGACATTGTAGAGGCAAGGTGGTGTTTCATTATGTTCTGGGGACAAAATACTGTATTCTATCTACATTATCCCAGTCCACTTGTCTATCTGAAATAGGGACCTGATCATCTTTGAATGTTAACTTTTATAAACTGCATCGTATCATTTCATCTGCTTTATGTCCTTAACAATTGTTAAAATCTGATGTTAAAAGCCATGCACACACCCTCACATAAACACACACACTACACACACACACTCCACACACACACTCCACACACACATACACTCCACACACACACACACACCCTGTCACACACACACACACGCTCCACACCCCCTCACACACACACACCTTCAAGTAACTGGCTCCTTAAATCTTAATGTCCTTAACAGTTGTTAAAATCTGATGTTAAAAGCCATGCACACACTCCACACACACACACTCCACACACACACACACACACACACACACACACACACACACAAACACAGACACTCCACATACACTGCTGTCCGTGAGTCTAAAATCTCTTATCAGGACCTTTCTGGTCGTTCTCATTTTATTTCCTGGAATTCACTGAACTATAAAGCCCATGACAGATTTTTCCAGCATGTTCTTTTCACAATGAGTCAGCATTTTTTATTATTTTATACACCTAAAGACCTGCATGAGTTGTTTTTTCATTTATATTTTTGTGTATTTCTTTGCAGTTTCTAGATTTTTGTGCTTTATCAGTTTAACTAACGAATCATAGTTAATTACTACTACAGTGAATTGACAATGACTAGACATTTATTTGGTTTTGCACTCCAGGGTTTCATATTAAAGTACTCATCCCATGTATATATATATATATATATATATATATATATACACACACACACACACACACACACACACACACACACACACACACACACACACACACACACACACACACTTTTATCTGATTAAAATTCAATTGAAATAACAAAGACAAATGTATGTGTGCTGAATGTGGGAGAGAGAGGAAGAGAGAGGGAGAAGTGTATGTGTTTATAATTCTATACGTATCAAGACAATCAGATACGGTCTGGGTTACAAGATTGATTGAAAGATACAGCTTGGAAAGCAGGTAAAAAGTGACATATTATATACTTGTATGTTTGTATGTATGTATATTTTTGTATATATGTTTGTGTGTGTACATGTGTGTGTATATGTATTTGTGTGTGTGTGTGTGTAAATGTGTGTATGTTTATATACATGTGTGTGTGTGTGTGTATTTTTTTCTCTCCTTGTTTCTTTTTGTGTTCCTTTCTGTGGAAGAGTGTAGGCTCGAAATGTTAAAGACTTTTTCAATTCCTGAGCGTTATACTAATACATCTATTTGTTTTCTACACCACCTGTCTTCATCTGTTGATTTTTTTTTGTGAATTCTCCCAAAATATATATATATATATATATATATATATTTGAAGAAAAGCAACAAAAATT
>NC_069000.1:17509449-17513877 GCF_001194135.2 Octopus bimaculoides
AATGTGTCGGGCAACCAAGTTTGCACAAGACAATCCACAGTGCGTCCCTGTTTACCGTATCAAATGCCTCAGTTAGATCTATAAAAACCTGGTATAGTGGCATTTGTTCCTCTAAACATTTCTCCTGAACCTGCCTTGCAGAAAATATCATATCCATCGTTCCCCGCTCGGGTCTGAAACCACACTGTTCCTCAGGAATCACATGTGGACACACATTCTCCACGAGACGTTCTAACATGATCCTCGAAAGTATCTTCCCAGTATGTGCCAGGAGAGTTATTCCTCTGGAATTACCACACACTGATTATATATATATATATATACACCACAAAAAGATATATTGAATGCATATATCTGAGCATCCAGTTGTTCAATGAACTGTATGACCAACCTATTGAATTAGCATAAAAAGTGGCTGAGTATTCCACAAATGTCCTTAATGTAATTGTCAAGTAGAGTCAGTATAGCAATGGCAGAATGTGAGAAGGCCGATGTTTTGAATTACAAGTAAAGCCCATCCATTGTGTTTCTATAGGTTTTCCATCAACCAAATTTCACTCACAAGGCATAAATCAACTTAATGCTATGTTAAAGACACTGGCTCAAAGTGTCGACCAGTGTAATTGAACTCAGGACATTAAGATTGTGAATGTAACTTCTTAACCATTCATCCATACAGAACTGGTTCTCAGTTGGGGTCCATATGACCCTTAGGGATCCATATAAGATCTTTTGTTAAAATTTGTGCAATAAATTACTTACACTTCTACAACTTGTGGAGGCGCATTGGCCCAGTGGTTAGGGCAGCGGACTCGTGGTTAGAGGATCGCGGTTTCGATTCCCAGACCAGGTGTTGTGAGTGTTTATTGAGCGAAAACACCTAAAGCTCCGCGAGGCTCCAGCAGGGGATGGTGGCGAACCCTGCTGTACTCTTCCACCACAACTTTCTCTCATTCTTACTTCCTGTTTCTGTTGTGGGTCAGCCTTGTCACACTGTGTCACGCTGAATATCCCCGAGAACTACGTTAAGGGTACACGTGTCTGTGGAGTGCTCAGCCACTTGCACGTTAATTTCACGAGCAGGCTGTTCCGTTGATCGGATCAACTGGAACCCTCAACGTCGTAAGCGACGGAGTGCCAACAACAACAACTTCTACAACACTCAATATATTTTAATTTTTTTATCCAATTCCTAATAATATTTAACTATAAAAATACAGTGCTGGTGCCACGTAAAAAGCACTCATTCTCTGTCAAATGTGATGCTTTTTTTTTATTCACAAACCGTTCTGCATCAAGCGCTTGGTTCGCCAAAGGATAGTATCTATGTCACTTTGTGGGACTCTCAAGACTGGTGAGAAGAAGAGCAAAGATATCCCCACACCAGGGACATCCACGAGAAAGGTGGGCGATAAATTACAAAATTACTCACAAACAGAAATATGGTGGAGTCTTCTTCCTAACCAGCTCCTGTCAAACCATCCAACCTCTGCCAGCATGGAAGGAGGACACTAAATGATGATCATGATGATGATGGCAGTACGATGTTTTTTATATACCTCAGAGTGGTTTGTGGGGGCCCAGAAGAGTAAAATAGAAATCAAAGGGGTCCATAGGCAGAAAATGGTTGAGAGCCACTGGTGTAGAAGGTATATACATATCCTATTTATGTTACTGACAGCAAAGTGCTTAATGCAATATGTAAATGTGTGTGTGTGTATACATTTATCTCATATACTCTACGCACACTCATGTTGAGTATAACATGTAGGAATTGTTGCATAATGCAAATCAGCATCAAAATAACTATAAAAGTGTAAGGGTAAATCACCTCCAGTACCGCCTGCTGACCTTTGTGCCGGTGGCACGTAAAAGCACCCTCTACACTCTCTGAGTGGTTGGCATTAGGAAGGGCATCCAGCTGTAGAAACTCTGCCAAATCAGATTGGAGCCTGGTGTAGCCATCTGGTTTCACCAGTCCTCAGTCAAATCGTCCAACCCATGCTAGCATGGAAAGCAGACGTTAAACGACGATGATGATGATGATGAATATTTGGTTTAGTTATTGATTTGCAAATATGACATTCTGTATGATGAATTCTATCCATGTGTACAGGCATAGATATTTACCTACATATATACATTGTGTGTGAGTGTGGCGGTGTACGCATTTTCTTGGTTATATTAGTAAGAATGCCACTATTCAATAAAGTATTCAATCATGTAATAGAGTTTGCCTCTTTATTTGAATGTTAACTTATATACAATATATACAGAGGTCATTACAAATATTGTGTGGTTGTTTATTGAAATCTGTGAAGCAATGCATAGTAAAGGTAAACCTAAAAAATAGTAAAGCAGAGATACATTATGAAAATATAGATAGTGAAATAAATGTGTGTGTGTGTGTGTATTTGTATGTATGTATGTATATCTATATATAATTTGACGCCAAAACTGACCTTGCCTATGCTGGTGCCACATAAAAAGCACTCAGTCTACTCTGCAGGGAAGGGTATCCAGTCATTAAAAACCATGCCAAAATAGACACAGAAGTCTGGTGCAGTCTTCTGCCTGGCTAGCTCTTGTCAAACCGTCTGACCCATGCTAGCATGGAAGGCAGATGTTAAACAACAATGATGATGATGATAGTTACATAATTTTGTACTTAGAAACATGGAAGTTTAAAGATGAATCAGGATTCATTCCTCAAATTTCATTCATTGAAAGACAGTCATCATAATCATTGTCGTCATGGTCATTATCATCATCATTGTTACTAAGAATGCATATTGATACTCTTTAAAGAAACTTATATTACCGGATATATATATATATATATGTGTGTATGTATGACTTGCAAATTACTGTTTTCCTGCTTGTGCATTGCACGCGTCTTATTGAAAAGTAATTGTTAAATATTATTTTTCTGCCTGTCATCTTGCCTTTTGTGTTAAAATAATCTTTTTGTGTTAGGAAAACTGGTGTCTGTTTACATGACTGGCTGAACTGGACGGGGCATGGATCTGTCATTATGGCAATCACTTTTCAGCTACAATGTTTTGGGTTCAATCCCACAGTGCGGGCCCTCTGTCCAACGTCCTACGATGCTGTCTGAAGGCATCAACTTGCCCCTCCAGGTGCAGAGATGCAAACCGACTGGTTTTTCCTGATTAATCTTTGCTCCTGCCACCATCTCATGAACATCAATAGCCTCTCCTACCCTCTGTAGGTGCTCCATATGGGTCACGATGATGGTGATGTCATCTGCATAAGCTAAAACCAATTCTCCACAACCTGGCTCTCTCTCGGGATCCCACTCAACTTCTGCACTAACGGTTCAAGAGCCATCATGTACAAAAGTGGTGAGAGTGGACACCCTTGGCGAACTAAGCGCTTGATGCAGAACGGTTTGTGAATAAATAAGCATTACATTTGACAGAGAAATTTGAATGCTAAAAGGACTAAGGAACTGAGCTATGTTTGTGGACCAGTTTTCTACCTTAGCTCTTCACTTGACTGAACATAAACCACATTGATATCAACAGTTTGGAAAGGCCTTCCTGTACACACTTCTTGCTATTCTGAAGTAATTTTTCATTTAAAACTTTCTGGAATTAATCAATAGAAATAGAAAGAAAGAAACACAAAGCATTTTCCAAAGTTGAAACATCTGCTGTTTTAATTACTGTTTCCTACTTCTCAGTTTCTTCAGATAAATCGATCTTGATTTAGAGTTTTGTTCACCTTTAACAACAGGAAATTTCAATCAAAGCACAGGCAAGAGACAGAGTGGGTCATGTACTTGGTTGCTTGATTTGCTGGAAATAGCAACCGTCTTCCCTTAAATCTCACCCAACAATCTTGAAAAAGGAAGGATATATTGCATAATTTAGTTCTAAATATACAGAGAGATAGGTGCTGGCATGGCAGTATGGTAAAAAGTTTGCTTCTCAATCACATGATTTCAGGTTCAGTCCCACTACGTTGCATCTTGAGAAAATAATTCTATTAGAGCCTCTGGCCAACCAAAGCCTTGTGAGTAGTAGACAGAAACTGACGGGGCCTGTTGTGTGTGTGTGTGTACACACACACACACACACACACACACACACACATATATATATATAACAGATTTATTAGTGAAAGATTATCAATCCAGGCAAAATACTTTTGTAAACTTGTTAGTACATCAGGCTAACAATATTGTTTAAATTTATAAAGAACTTCAAGTGTTCTTGTGGTAGGGTTCAAGGTTCACCACCATTCTATATTGTAAATTCATGACTGGGTTCCCAGTTATACAGTTTTTTCACACAGTGATATATACATAAGACAAGTCTTATGTATATATACTATAGCCTTGGGCCGACCAAAGCCTTGTGAGTGGATTTGGTAGACGGAAACTGAAAGAAGCCCGTCTTATAT
>NC_069000.1:17514085-17515230 GCF_001194135.2 Octopus bimaculoides
GTTGTAAACGAATGTCACTATCATTTAAGTGGTGCTTTTTGTTTCCTCTCCTGACAGAACTCGATCCTGACCGCTGGTCTTCTAGGATTCCTCTACTCAGCATCGATGTTAAAAAAAAAAACCTTTGGCTCAATTGAGCTTTTCTGGTACCTCTTCACAATCCACCGTGACTTTGACGTAACATTGGTGAAGTGGCTGAAAGGGTTATATGCCTTGCCAAAGTGCAACCCATAATCATGCAGGGTGCAGTTGTTGCTCCATGTGGAATTTTCAAAATACCCACACTCCCAATGGAAAAGTGGACATTAAATGATGATGATGATGATGATGATGATACCCTCAAATCTTAACCTACCATCTCAAAAAAGGAAGGACACATTGTGTAATTTAGTTCTAGATATACAAAGACAGGATGGTTATAGCTGGAATGCTTTTAATTATAGGTGTCTTCATTTGGGGCCAACAAGCGAGCTAAGCAACAACACTAGCCTCAGTGAAGACTGTTGCACAAAGCGAGACATTTTTGAGATCTCCCTAACTACATAGACATAGCTAGCACATGATGTGTTGGCACTGTAGATTATTTAGTCTTAATAATATATACTAATCTGAGATGGATACAACATATAATCATAATTTTTCAAGATGCCTTATATAATAATAAGGCTTAGATTTTGAAGGGTCATAGATGAATGAGTTGGTTGGGTTTGTACCCTGTCATCCTGCCACTAGTTATTCATGAAAGCCCATTAGATGTGTGTGTATGTATTTGTATGTGTGTATGTATATATATATATATGGGAGAATATACAAATAACAACAACAGACGAGGACAGGTGGTGTAAATAACAAAAGTATATATTAGTATGACGCTCGGGAATACGGAAAGTCTTTGACGTTTCGAGCTACGCTCTTCAACAGAAAGAATACGGAGACAAGGAGAAAAACACGGAGAAAAAAAATTGAATAGTGTTCAGTCAATGGTCAATCATAATAATATATATATATATATATACAAATTAAAAGGGTAAAGGTTTATCAATTTATTAATTTATTAATAAATCAACAATTAATAATTTTTACCAAGCCCTTTGGTATGTAAGCACCATTATCGGTGGAGAACTTATTTAAAAGTTCATATACGT
>NC_069000.1:17516088-17519258 GCF_001194135.2 Octopus bimaculoides
GGGGGGGGCAGACACACACACACACACACACACTCGCACTTATATATACACGATGGGCTTATTTCAGTTTCTGCCTACCAAATCCACTCACGAGACTTTGGTCGGCCCAAGGCTATAGTAGAAGACACTTGCCCAAGGTGCGATGCAGTAGGACTGAACCCAGAACCATGTGGTTGGTAAGCAAGCTACTTACCACACAGCCACTTTTGCACCTACACACATATATATATATATATATATATATATATTTGATTAATGAGAGAGATGAAAGACATGAGAATTTTCCTTCTGAGGCTAAACTAGATGTTCAGTATCCCACCTATGAGGAATAGATGAGTTGAAACAATTGTAGTGATCAATAAACATTCTCGTATCTTCTGTCTTTCACATTAATCAAATACCCAATGAACATGGAGAAAGTGAACGTGCTTTATCGGTAAACTACTAGGTCCATACTGTACTATTTATTAACTAATAATATATATGTGTGTATATATATATATATATATATATATATATATTGTATATGTGCATATGCTTGTATTTGTCTCTCAGTGCTTGACAGCTAGTGTTGGTTTGTTTGTAAAGGGATAAGTACTGTAATCTAAAAGAAACACCTTCAGGTGGTGCTCCAGCATAACTGC
Source organism: Octopus bimaculoides (assembly GCF_001194135.2). NCBI lineage: Eukaryota > Metazoa > Mollusca > Cephalopoda > Octopoda > Octopodidae > Octopus > Octopus bimaculoides. The sequence continues at coordinate 17,516,733 of NC_069000.1, forward strand.
AGTCAGTCCAATGACCAAAACAAAATAAAATGTGCGCATGTGCTCGCATGTAAGTATGTTAATTAGAGGAAAAGGGGACAGTGCCTACAAGCTTCACAGATACTCTTCTTTATCTCATGAATCAGATCTGTTTGATATAAGTTTGGTGAGTAGGAATAAGGCTGATGACTTCCCTGATTAGTTAAGATAATGTACTTAATGTTAGTGGAAGAGAATAAATGGTCATAACCTTTGACCATTTTTTAGGTCTTTCGGTGACCAGGGATTGTTGTATGTTAGTCAGAGGAAGAGAGCCAATGGCCATGATTTTTGACCTTTGTGGGTTCTCTCTGACTAGCAAGAGTGATGAAACTGGTGTTCAGTTTTTAGGTCAGTGTCTGTTGAAATAACATAGGCGAGGAGGGATTTCCAGTGTGTTGTAGTTCTGATGGGGGAAGAATAAAGTGAATTTTGTAGTGGAGTGACCAGATAATAAGTGACAGTAAAGGGGATAGGAAAAGAGGAGATGAGTAGAAAAGGTATGTATCTAGTTAAGCAGAGGATATTTTAGTAGCAATATATACAATAGAAATCATCTGTGAACCAGTGATTGGCAGCATATTGATAATTGAACCTTTGCTAATCAGTTGAATTGCCTTCTTTTGGTTGGGTGCTTAGACTTAACACTCATTGACTCTGGTTAGACTATTTCAGAGTTGTAAACAGTCTGAACTATGAAACATAAAATGTGTTTTGTCAGCTCAGAGTGAACAGTTCAAGTTGTGCAGTGGGTTTGAGTTATGCCAGAAGAACTAACAGCAAGGATCTACTCTAACCCCACCATTCTACAATAGATTGAATTATGAGTGAATGCTTAGGCAACTGGGTTGTTTGTTCATTTATCCACTTCACTTGAAGGAGCAGTGCCTATATTCTTTGTGAGCCCTTCTAGTCTGATGAGACTGAATTAATGTTTCTCTTGACCTTTTTGCAAATCAACACCTACAAGAAAGACCTGAGTGGAGGAGGGAATTCCAGGGGTGGTGGCAATGTTCTGGAAAGGAATGACTGGATGTAGTGGTTCGTGTGATGCATTGTGGTGAAGTAGACACATTATGGATAAAAAGATGATGAAAGATGAGAGGGTCAGGAATTTCTGAGTAGGGGCGACACAAACTCAGCCAGTTCATAAAGAGCAGAAATCAAGTTAGCAATATAGCCATTACCATAGTGTTCATATATTTCTTACATGTAAGCTTTGACCATCAAAAAAGATCAATTCTATGAAACCAGCTTAAAGAAACCATGTAACAGAATACTTTAATTGGTCGTTGTTGTAGTTTAGTCCTAGATAAGCACTGATGAAGTAGACCACTGATCAGAGATGTTCTAGATGTGGCCATCCTATCTTTTTGCATATCCAGGACAACATTGTCTAAGGTTTCCTCTCTTTTCTTTTCATGATGCTCCTGTGTGATATGAAGGAGATTTGGCTGCTGTTTCTAACCGGTTGAGCAACCACATATAAGCTCTCTTGTTGGCTTCACACTTACGATATTTGATGAGTTGGTTGTTAAGGTGTTACAATGAGTATATTAAGGTCATTGCTCTTATATCATATTAAGTTTATATCAGACAACCAATAAGTCACCTGTGAAGCAGCTAAGTGTCTTTTATCCAAGGTAGAGAAGCAAACAAATGTATCGTGACAAAAACTATCACAGAATCAGTTCCTAGAGAGGAGGAGTATGTCACTTTGACATAGAGTGGTAGCAGATGTATTCAGATTAATTTTCAGTGTTAGTCAAAGTCAAAGGGAACGATGCTCGTGGACTTTCTATTTATATCAGAATTGGTCAACAAGAGAATCGTTGTTTGCAAATTGCCAAACATACCATTACTGATTCACTCCGTCTCTGATAGTAAGAATGCACAAGGGTGCACCTGTAACTCAGTGGATTTCATTTTCTTTTTCTTTTTTTTTTTATATCTATATCCTTCTCAGATATATATCTGTGTATGTATGGATAAGGGGCATATGCATATATATATATCTTAATATATAAAGCTGAAGTTGTGTGTCTGTGTGAAGCCTTTTTAAAAGTTTATAGAAATCCACATTTTCCACTTTTTTGTAAAAATTTTTACATCAATGGAATTTTCTCCATTTACTTTGTGTGATTTAAGAGAGATTTGGCTGTTGTTTCTAGCAACTTTTATATTTCTTCCCTTCTACCTGGAACAGCGTTCTTACACACGCGCTCAACAGAGAGAGAAAGTGATACATACAACGTCATAGATTAAACTTTCTTCTCAGTATTCTTTACCTATTTTTCATAACATTAATACGTAAAAACACACAACCACACATACGTAATCTGTGACAACAACATACACATTGCTCCCGTTCTCTATCTCCCCCTCTTCCTCTCTTCCTCTCTCACTCTCTCAAACGCATACACGTGCAAGTAAACACAATCATTCACGTTCGTTAATGTGGCATAACTACAGAGTTGTACCCACTGACTTTGGAAGGTCATAACTTTC
>NC_069000.1:17523259-17524568 GCF_001194135.2 Octopus bimaculoides
TAGTTGCAAGCTAGGTGGGAAAAATCACATCTTAATAAAAAAAAATCATTAAAAAGTTTATTAAAATTTCATACCTTTTCATTACTTTTGGCCCTCCCTGTATATTATGTATATACTTATCAATCTATCTTTTCTTCCTTATACTTAGCTTGCTATTGCTCTCTCTCTCTCTCTCTCTCTCTCTCTACCATTTTCACTTAATTATCTCTCTCTTTCTCTATCTGCATATCCTTCTTTCTTGTTTCCTGTCTTCCCCCCTATCTAGTTTTCCTTCTATAATTCTATCCCTATCTACATGTGTGGCCACTCCTTCCCCCTTTCTCTCAGCCCACTAGTGCCCTTTTGTTCTCTCCACTCCTATTTCAAACCACCCACTCTTTTTGCACTGGCCATTCTTGTAGTCAATCCTCTTACAGTCAATGCTCTTTTTCTAGCTCCTGATTTGTCCAAGAACTTTAATTTAATTTCAGTTCCTGGTATGTCTTACTTTTAAAAAATATTTTAAAATTATTATTATACTTGGGGATGGTCATATCTTGCAAATTAAACACATGCACATTATATTTGGTCTTCACTTCGGCTTTATTTTTATTACTTTAATTTCTTTGTAAAAGTACTTATGTTACACATTCTGTGTCCTTTTCAGTAACTCTATCCCACATGTCTTATTTTGCTTATTCCAATTTTAAATTATCATTTATATATTTTTCTAAGTATAAAAGGACATTCATCTTTCCTATTAGCATTACTTCACACAAACACATCTTACTTTTGTCACATAGTTGCAAGATAGTCTTTGTATATGATTGTCTCTCTGAGTTATTTATTAATTTTTCCGTTATTGTTCTTGCCTTTTTGTTTCTTTTCATCATCATTCTTTAACGTCTCTTTTCCATGCTGGTATGGGTCAGACAGTTTAACTGGAGCTGGCAAGCTGGAGAGCCACACCAGGTTCCAGTCTGATTTGGTTTGGTTTCTATAGACAGACACTCTTCCTAATGCCAACCACTTATGCAATCCTTATGCAAAAATCAAACACTTGCAAGAATCTAGAGTAAGCATCATCATCATCATCATCATCATCGTTTAACGTCCGCTTTCCATGCTAGCATGGGTTGGACGATTTGACTGAGGACTGGTGAAACCGGATGGCAACACCAGGCTCCAGTCTGATTTGGCAGAGTTTCTACAGCTGGATGCCCTTCCTAACGCCAACCACTCAGAGAGTGTAGTGGGTGCTTTTACGTGTCACCCGCACGAAAACGGCCACGCTCGAAATGGTGTCTTTTATGTGCCACCCGCACAAGAG
>NC_069000.1:17524760-17536314 GCF_001194135.2 Octopus bimaculoides
TAGTCATCGCCTCGGTGAGGCCCAATGTACGAAGGTCTTGCCTCACCACCTCAGCCCAGGTCTTCCTGGGCCTACCTCTTCCACGGGTTCCCTCAACTGTTAGGGTATCTAGCCTAAATCTCTCACATTCTTTGTTCACTAAACATTTTGCAGAGAATATCAACTGTGTCAGTGAAATTTATTGCAGATGCTTTTTTTTGGCAATATGAAGTTACTTTACTTCTCATGCTCTGCTGTCATTAGTTTTCTTAACACTAGATGTGTTTTCATTTCGTCCATCCAATCCTGATATTCTTTTTCAAAAATTTGTTGAAATCTTCAAAAGTAAGCCTCGAAGGTTACTCCTTCTTTAGGGTCATATTTGAATTCGCATATGGAATTTGCTACATGGTCAGGTGAAAATGTGTTCTCTGGTTTGCTTATTGACTTCATTAGGTGTAACATTTGCTGCTGCAATCCTTGTTGCTGTTCTCATTCCTTGAGTTGTTGTTGTTGCTGTTTTTGCAACTCAACTACCCCAGCTAACAAGTATTCCATATTTTATGATTTTCGTAAGTTTGCACAAGACTTTCATTTCTTTTTTGTCGAGGCATCTAATTTTCCATGTGAATTAGTTTAAACTCTCCATGTAAGTGTTTTCTTTTGTTCACTCCACAAATTTGGTTTTCCTCATCACCATTGTTATAAAGTGGTCTTTTGCCACTGTTGTATCTATCTTTTGATGATGGTTGTCACTCAGACAGATATTGTTATATTCCAAACTCGTCAATAGAATGGTTCTATCTGATACTGTACGACCCCCAGTCATACAGTGTTATTATCCTCAACAAGTTGGGTAGTTATAACGTCCACTCAGTATCATAGTATAATTACTATATCAGCACAGACATGACTAAAAGAAAATACAGGAGGATCAGTTAATTATGATTTTATTGAACATATTCCCCTTTCAGATTCACACACTTATTGCAGCAGTCCTTCGGTTTTTCTAAGCCTCAGAAGGTTTTGCCTCCAACCAGGCTTTTCACGATACCCTTAAATCCAGGAACTTTTCAGTGAAACCACATGTAATAGTTTCACTGGTGGGTGGGTATGTGGGTGGTTGTTGCTTAAGCTCAGCTTTACAGAAAAGAGAACCACATTAGATTATGTAATTCTCACATGATCACGTGACTGACCAGGCTATGATGTTGTTACACATTGCTGGTCACAGTGCACTTTTGCATTGTTTTAACCTTCAAATAATGCCACCCTGCTGGCTAGGCAGGCAAGCTGGCCAATATCCCCTGCCTCTGTTCAATCGAAGGGGACTGGAACAATATAAAATGGAGTGGTTTGCTCAAAAACACAATGCACTTCCCAGTCAGGGAATCAAACCCATGATCTGGCGATCATTAGTGCAACAGCCTAACCACTAAGCCACTTGCCTTCACATGTATAATTCTAGATGTACTAAAATAAGATTTGACAGTTATAGCTGGAACATAATCTGATCTGTGATGATGATATTCAATTGGTTCCAATAACATTACATGGTGTCATGTAGCTTCAGTGTCCACACTCCTGCATATTCAGACTTTGTTGTTTATTCTCTTGGTAAGTATATTCTAATGTTCTTTAACTTTTTAGCATTAAAACTGGCCATATCCAGCCAAAATATTCTACCTGTTTTATGTTCAAACTAATCAAAGATGGACTCTTACCAACAACATTCAAAAAATTAAGCTATCTCAACAAAATCTCAAAGCTATGAGATAATGCATGATTAATTAAAAACATTGTGAATAAATAGGCATTATCTTTCATAGAATAATGTGAATGCTAAAGAATGAATTCCAAATCTCAAAGTATTGATGGAGGCGGGTTTGATAACGAGGTGGGATAAGAAATCTCTTTCTTCTTTACCTCATTTCTAAACCTTTCTTCAAAAATGTTAGTTACCCTAAGTTTAGTTCTTCAAGTCTCTAAGGTATTTATTTACCTTCATTATCATCACTTAATGTCAGTTTTCCATGCTAGCATGGGTAAGATACTTTGACTGGGGCTAATAAGCCAGAGAGCTACACCAGGCTCCAGTCTGTTTTGGGTTGATTTCTACATCTGGATGCCCACCACTCCACAGAGTGTACAGGCTGCTTTTTACATGTCACCAGCACTGGCCTCAACTACGATTTCACTCAGCTTGGCATGTCTTCTCAAGCACAGCAAACTGCCAAAGGTTTTGGTCACTTTCCCTTATTTTAGTCAAATATCTGCAGAGGATAGCATTAATCTTGAACGTTACACCTACTGATGCTTGTAATTGTTGCTCCCAAACATTGCTGTTAAACATTACATCAAACTAATAATAAAAAAAATACAGTTGGATAATGTAGTTTTGGGTGAATTGTCTGAAAATAACAAGGGATGTTTAAAGTTAGAATTTCTTTGTTCAGAATTGAGATGAAGCTAAACAACAACTCATGAATGGTGTGGATCTAATTTTTATATATTGTTTGTCCGTATTTAGACTTCAGTATCCGACCCTTTCAAATATACTTCTTTACATTAGATTATAGAGTTTGTTCTTCCACTTTGTACTTTGTGTGGATGCTGCTTTTGATGTTTTATGTGATCCTTTATATGCCTATGGCAGATCTATTGTTTGTAAACAGTTTTACAGGTGCACATGGCTATTGTCAGCAGTGTGTGTGTGTGTGTGTGTGTGTATGTGTATACGTCAGTCATTCCTTTGTTAACAAACTATAATATTCCCTGTCTCCTTTGTGTGTCTTTTGTATACAAAAAATATATGGGTTTTTTGGTGCTGCCATGGAGAGTTACAAGCTTTCTGTGAAGTCACATTATCATTGCTCACAACAACAGAAGGTAGATAATAAACTCAAAGAAGCTAACGTGCTATGAGTTCATAAGGCCTTACTCATTTTATGTGTACAGGATGAATTTCATTTTTTTTTAAATTTCGCATATATATGTGTGTATAGATGTACATGTATAAATATGTGTATGTATTTATATACATTTATATTTGTGTGTATACACACATATCATCATCATAAAAATGATAGAAAGATAAGAAGGTACCAAATAGCTAAAATGGATAGCAAATGGATACTTACTAGATATAAAATAGCCAAAAGGCCCTGATGTAGACATGCATTACATATCCAAGATTCTATCACTTTTCTCTTGTGTACTACATCTTATATCCTGTTTTTGTCTCGGCTCATTATCACTGCTCCATGCACATTAACATTACATGTCCATTAAAACATGCTTGCTTCATTTTTTCCCCAATATTAGTAAATTCACTGCATTCTATGACTTGCAAGCTTTCAGCATCACACTCTGCACACAAGCGTCATAGAATCTGCCCTTCTCTTTGACAGAGAAGCCCTTTTCTGTAAGCAGAGGTACATATCCGAAATTTTTCCAACTCATTCTTACTATCGCTACTGTGATTTTCCAAACACCATCTCTACTGCTAATTAGATCACCTATATAAAAGAAACTATCGACTGCATTTGAGAGAATCTATTTGTCACATGCTCTTAGTACTCATTGCCTTTGTCCATCAACAACCACATATGAAGTCTATCTTTTCTATTAGCCTGTGGTCCCACTAACCTCTTATACATCCATTATTTATACTGGGTACATGTTATGGTATTTTTGCCTACTCCTTTTCTGCATACCAAGCTTGGTCATTTCGTTGACGATAGCAAGGTCCTGTTTTCTATTCTATATAGCAAAACTTAAAACTTTTTCTAAGTTTCAGGCCTTTCAACACCAGCTTTTGCTATCATGTCTGGAATTTCTTCAGTACCCTGTACACTTCCTTACAGTCCTCCTGCAGATATTAAGGGACCATGATGAGTGATAGCATGTGGTGCTGGGGAAGGCCAGCCCACCTGTTTAGGCATGATAGAATAATTGTTAAAATGGTGGTGATGGAGTTTAAGATATGTAATATATTTTCAGTTGGATCCCACACTCATGATATCCAGTCAAGTCTACAACTACTGCTTTCATTATTGTCTCATCTAACATTCTCCTTCTTTCATATTCACTCTTCCATTCTGCTTTGATATTGAGGGATAGCATTTGATCTGCCCATGTTCAATTTTCTATATCAACACCTGTTATCACTTTACGTCTCTTCCATTGCAATAGCTGTGTAACATGGAATGGCATTAGAACTGTTCATATTTAATACTCTCTACTATCACTACTTTCACTCTAAATTGTATGGTGTTGGGGAGTGCATCTAACTTTAGAAACAATACCAAATGGAAATCAAAAAAACATTACATGGTCTGTTGAGTCATCTAGTAGATTAGTAGATTCTGAATAAGAACTGATTTGGACCATGACAATCTATGCAATTCAGAATGATAGAAAGGTATATAAACATTTTATTATGCAATCATATTTCTTTTACATGCATTCTTTACATATATTTATTTGCATACAACTGTGTCTCTGTATTTTGAATGGTGTCTATTTACACATACTTAGACATGTGCTTTGTATCTTTTACACACATAATTGATTAATGTACAGCTGTGTGGTTAAAAAAATTCACTTCCCAACCACATGGTTTCAGTTTTAGTCTCTCTTCACACCACTTTCTACTGTTGCACTATTGTCCATTAAAACCTTGGGAGTGGATTTGGTAGATGTAAATTAAAAGAAACCTGTCGTGTGTGTGAGTGTGTATGTGCATAGGTAGATTTGTGTTAGTATGTCATAGCTGTAAATGAGTAGCATTGTCATACAAGCAGTGTCCTTCATTTCCAATCTCCTGTGAGAACATGTCCAGCCATGGGTAGCTATTATCTTGCTTGTAAACAGATGGTTGGCCATTTTGCTATAGAAAATATACTTCCATGCCGGAAGAGATACCTTGACGATTGCTTTATAATCTGGACAAAATCTCAAAACACTGTGGAAGAATTCAACATCCTCCTGAACAACCTACACCCATCCATCCAATTTACAAAGGAGATGAGCAGTACCAAATTACCATTTCTAGATATAATGGTAGTTAAAAAGAACACCGCCATTACCACAGATATATATTATAAACACACAGATACACACCAATACCTGAATTTTAAATCGTGCCATCCACCACATACAAAACGTAACATCCCATACTGCTTAGCCAGAAGAATCTGTACTATTGTAGAGGATCTAAAGATCAGAAATCAGCGCCTGGTGGAACTGAAAGAATTTCTGCTCAAACAAAAATACCATTCACTACTTATAGAAAATGGTATTCAGCAGGCTTCGAAAATACCCATACAACAACTGAGGACACCACAAAGAAGAGAAAAACAAGAACAAATCATGCCATTTATAGTGATACACAATCCATGCCACCAGAACATCTTTAATATCGCTAAAGCAAACCTACCAATCATTACACAAAGTAAGGAATTGAGAAATATTGTTACAGATCAAACTATAACTCTCAGTAAGAGACAGCTTAAAAACTTGAAAAAGCTATTAACAAAGGCAAGGTTTGACCTCAGCAACAAAAATCAAACATTCACTGTGTCTAAATGCAATGATAGCCGATGCGGTATATGCCAATTAATTCATACCGGCCCATATATGAACATAAAAACAGGGAAAATATTCACAAACGCGAACATGAACTGCAAAAGTAGAAATCTAATCTACTGCATCAAATGCCCTAATTGTGAAGAACTGTACGTTGGCCAGACAGGTAATGCACCATCGGAACGCTCACGGGTGCATCGAAAACAGATTAAAAACCCAGAAGTCCGCCAAATACCACTGAGTAACCATCTGGCAACATGTGGTCATCAAACTTTTATTATTTTTCCATTCCATAAACTTTACAACTGGAATAAAATTGAGACAAAATGCAAAGAAAAGGTCTTTATTAAGAAATCCAAACCCACTCTTAACAAACAATGATTAAATTTATCTTGGGGTTTAAAAATCTTATCCCTATAACTAAAACACAAAAAATCTCTCAAATATCATCATTTCTAAAAGTAAACATTGAAAAATGGTTTGGCATCATTTCTAAAAATAGCCAAACAACTATTACTGCTGTCCACAGGAATGTATATGAAAGACAAAAGACAGCCAATCAACTACAGTTGAAACATTTCTGTCACATGGGACCTTGAAGATTGTTAGAAAGCAGGAAAGTATACTAGTCCTTCAATATTTAATATTCAATATTTCATTTATTCAATAAGACATTCAATACTTCATTTCATTTTACTATATATACTATACACTCCATATTCTATATCCCACATTAATTTTATAAGAATATAAATAAAACATAAAGAAACGGACAGAGTTGGAATTCTTTTGAATAATATATTCCTCTATACACTATCATACAAACACCTTTTTTATTTATATATATACACAAACACTCACACTCATATAGTGGGAATATTCTATTCAAACTATTGTGATTTGTTTGGTGGTAGTAGTAATAATACTAATAATATCAATAATAATAATAATAGTGGATGTAGAAAACTCACTCATACAAACTTATCTGCTTCAATTACAAATTCACCTTTTCTCAATCATCATGCCCCTCCCCTTTAACACATACACACACACATATTACTCTTTTATTGGTATCACATTAAAAGCACTCATACTGGTACCCATGCAGGTGCCACGTAAAAAACGCCCGTGTAAGTACCACGTTGAAGCACCCATGCTGGCGTCACATTAAAAGTACCCAGTATACTCTGTAAAGTGGTGGACATTAGGAAGGGCACCTAGCCATAGAAACTAATCCACAATAGACAAATGGAGTCTGGACAGCTCTCCAACTGGCAGTTCCTGTCAAACTGTCCAATCCGAATCAGCATGGAAAGTGAACATCACATCATCATCATGGTTTTGATGGAGCTTAACAAACCACTTAAAATTGATTTTACTCCACCCACTATCATTATTATTGTTATGATTATTCCACCGAGGTTGACTTTGCCTTTCATCCTTTCGGGGTCGATAAATTAAGTACCAGTTGAGTACTGGGGTTGATGTAATCGACTATCCCCTTCCACCAAATTTCAGGCCTTGTGCCTATTGTAGAAAGGATTATTATTATTATTATTATTATTATTATTATTATTATTATTATTATTATTCAGTAGTTTTATTTTTATAACGTGCTTTCACTTCACTACCGAGCGCAGCTCTGTGTGCCTTGGGTATGTGCTGTGGTTTGCTGTGATGCTCTTATGGTTACTGTATTGAAAGTGTTTTGCATAGGATGTGTGCAGTGCCCAGTAGTTCAATTTTCTGTATGTTATATATATTTGTAAGTGCTGGTGTTTTTGTTATGTATTTGTCTGAATTATTTTTTTATTATACCTAAGGCACCTACTATGATAGGAATTGTTTCTGTTTTTAGATTCCACATTCGAGTTACCTTATTATTGTTATTATTATTATTATCAAGGTGGTGAGCTGGCGGAGTCGTTAGCGTGCCAGGCAAAGTGCTTAGTGACATTTCATTTGTTTTCATGTTCTGAGTTCAAATTCTGCCATGGTCGACTTTGTCTTTCATCTTTGCAGGGTCGATTAAAAAAAGTACCAATGAGCACATGGGGTTGATGTAATCGACTTATCCCCCTCCCCAAAAGTTTCAGGCCTTGTGCCTATAGTAGAAAGGATTATTATCATCATCATCAGCCCCCTACAGCTGTTACTGCCACCACAACTATCACATTCACAGGCAACCAGTCACCACTACCATTGCCATTATACCCCATCACCATTACTGTCACCACCACCACCACCTTTACTGCTGCTATTACTGCCATCATCTCTCTTACTTCCACTCCTATTTCTACTACAATTACCACCACTACCACCTCCATTGCCATCATCACACCTCCCACTCCTTTTCCAGAGTATGTATGTGTGTGTGTGTGTGTATAATAAATGTATATATGTATACTGCACTTTCCTTAAACTTATAACTAGTTCAGTTCTGAGAGCAGTGTGTCTCTATCACATAAAAGCAATTCAGTCAGCCCACAGGTAAAGTCCCATTTTCTTATTCATGTTTTCAAACGTTTTCTTAATATAGTTTTATTTTATATATTAATAATAAATTTCTTTAGATTGATTTCTTTTGATTCTGCAGTGAGTTGGTTTCAGGAGATGGGGAGGAACAAGTTTTATACCTAATTTTAGTTTTCTTTTTTTTTTTTTTCCCCCCACATTTTTGGGATGTAGGGGATAAAAATGCATCCAGCATGTCACTGGTATTTTTTTTTTTATTCTGCTTTTTTTTTTCCCATCTCACATTAGAAATTAGAAAGCCAAACAGAGAGCAAAGTGGACACTGGAAGTGATGAGATGAGATTTGAACTTAGAATATACGGAGAAGTACTCAACTAGTTCGGGGCTCTGTCTGTGTTCATTTATGTGTACTTCTGTGTCTGTGAACTGTCAATCTACATGTAATTCATTAAGTACAGACTGGCATGTGTACGTGGGTAAGAAGCTTACTTCATACCCACATGATACCAGTTTCAATTCCCTTGTACAATCCCTTAAGGGCAATGTGTCTTTTACTTTAGCCTTGAGTTGACTAGTGGAAGATGGAAACTGGGAAAGCTCTTTGTGTATGTATCAGTACGTATGTGTGTATGTATAATATATATATATATATATATATATATATATATATATATACACGTGTTAATGTATGTGAGTGCATATAGATATGTATGTGTATGTGAGTGCATCTGAATATGTGTGTGTATGTGAGTGTATCTAAATATGTATGTAGATATGCCTGTATATGTGTGTATCTATATTTATGTATGTCAGCAAAAGATACATACACATTAATGAAAACATTTTCAGTCACCTGTGTTGTCAGGTGAAAGTACTTTGTAGTATTTACTTCACTCATATTGCACAAGCATTCTCTCATCATTTTTCTTATCATTAATGCAGTGAACCAATGACTACCAACAATGCAAATTGTTCACAAAATGTGTGATAAAGAATTTTTTAAAATGTTTAATTTATCAATTAATTCACACAATGCAAATCAGAAGGGCATGCCAGGTGATAACGATTGTAATTACGGACTCCTGAGTTAATGAGCTAGACGCACTCGACTCATCTTTATTTCACTATTGACTCATATCTTGGTGAGTTCCACACTAAGCATATTATTATGTCCTTGGGCAATACACTTTATTCCACATTGCCTCTCTCTTTTTGGCTAGAAGAATAGATACCAGACTTTTTAAAAACTCTTTCGCATTTAACTATTTAGCATCAGCTTATTCTTTCAAATTTAATGTTTATTTATTTGAATTAATCCTGTGTTATTTCATAGCACTGATGGTATGATTGTTTAGTTTTTGAATGACATTGTAGGCTAGGTGTGAGAAGTCAGGTCTCGCCAGTTTGAACATAAAACACATGGAATTTTGGGGCTTGATATGGCCAGTTTAAATGCTGAAGGTTTAAACCAGTTGTATGCTACCCAGATATTCTTTCTTTTTTTTATTTTTATGTTTAAAACAGTTAGATCTGGCTTCTCACATTTACTTTACAATGTCATTCTAAAAATGAACACATGGTCAAAATTGTGAAACTACAAGATAAGGCATGATTAATTCAAAACAATGTGTATAAATAAGCATTACATTTGACTGGGTAATCTGAATATTAAAGGATTAAGAGAAGGAGGTCTAACTTTTGTGATGTTAATATCTTATCCATGTGATATATTTGTTTTGCTTTTTATTTTTGTAATAAGTTAGTTTGAGGAGAATGACAGTGTACATGCCCACAATCTTATCAGCATTATCTTCTACAGGCAAGTGAAATTACTGCACCTGATGCCCAACTTTGGCTACATTAATCTCATGTGCAGGTTAATGTCTGGATTGCATAATATCATAATATACAATCTGTGAATTGATACTCTTGGCATCTCTTTGCAATTTATAGTTGGAGCGAGAAAATGAAAAACTAAGCAAAGACAAGGACAAAATATTGTAACAGGTTGCTCTTACTAGGTGTGTATAGCTGAAGTGAATCTAGAGAGTTGATCTCTTGATTTATTTGGATTTATTGACAGGAATTAAAATTTCTTTCGCTTTAAAGGTACCGTCAATAGTTTAAAGTGGCCAAAGACTTTTGCGTAGTACTGTATATAAATGTTTACCATTTTGCAAACTATCCTTGTCCTAACTGTGATCTTGCAGCCAAGTCAAATGCTGGCTTAACTAGCCATTTTCATGTAAAGGTTGCTCAAAATAGTATTCATTTGACACATTATCTGTGTTCTCCTCTGTGAAACAACCACGGGTCTAAAGATACACGAGTCATCATCATGTTGAATAAATTAACTTATACATAGCTATATTGTACATAACAAAGGTACAAAATAAAGATTCGCATGCCTGTCATCATGTAGGAAACGTTAATTTGTACTTAACTATATTGTAAATAACAAACAAAACTAATTATTCTAACATATTCATACATAGGTAACCAGTTCTGCAACTATATCTTTGTACTAGCTTTGTATTTGTTTTGTAGGTTTGTGATGTGTTTTTTGTAGTCCAACTGGTTGTGTTTGTTTTGAACATTCCCCTTTTGTCATCTTGAGTTGGATGAAATTGTCTTCCTTACTGAACATTCGTATATCATTAGTTAACGGCTGCTTTCCTTGCTGGCATGGGCAGGGTGATTAAACAGGGAGCTGGTGAGCTGTAGGGCTGCGTTGAACTCCAGTGTCATCTTTGGCATAGTTTCTACAGCTGGATGCCTTTCCCAATACAACAACTTTACATAATGTACTGGGTGCTTTTTTCTTGCCACCAGCACTAGTGAGGTTGTTATATAGCTTGCAAGATAGAAAAGAACAGAGAAAAAGAAAAATGAAAAAAGCTCCCATTATGAAGAGGAAGTATTTGGGAAAGGAAGTTGGAGGTGGGTGGCTGTATGCCATGTGTTGAAAAACTAAAGTATGATAGAGAAATAAGCACAGGTGTCTTGATATAAAGGAGATATATGGCTGAAAGAGACAAGAGGTATGTAGTGATGGGATGCCAGAGCAAACTCACAAGCAACAAGAAGGTGAGTATAAGAGATGGCACAGACATTGGGTCATGGGAAAGGATGAGAGAGTGGGTGCTTTCTTAAGAATGCGAGGAAGGGGTAAATAGTTGGAGGTAGAGGTTATTGTAATGAATGATGAATTAGAAAAGGGCTGCAGATAATAGGAAATGCCAGTATTTAAAGGTGTATGGTGAGAGAAATAAGAGTGGCTCAGGAAGGAGAATAGAACAGAAAATAGTGGGTTGATGTGTAAGATGTAAGAGCAATGGAGAGGGAGGTAAAGGGATACATAAGGGTCTATAGTAGGTGGACCATGATGATAGATATGGGAATGCATTGAGAATGATAGCAGATAAGAGCGGTATTTAGAATGGAGTACAGTGAAGGGGAAAAAGAGCAGTGGTTGAAGGTACAGAAAAGAGGTGATTATATATATATATAT
>NC_069000.1:17536410-17536990 GCF_001194135.2 Octopus bimaculoides
CTATATATAAAAGAACACAAAAATTTATATGGTTTCATGAATAAATTATAATCAACTTCCAGGAAGCAGGAAATAACTGTCTTTTCAGGATTCCTATTGAGTAGTTTATCTTTAGAAGAGAATACGCTCAAGGTGTTCATGATATGCAAATGACATAGATATCTATTCCTCTTATACATTTTACTATCCTCTACTTAGTTCCAATTCAATCCATAATGAATATTGGATTTCTGCGGCTCCCAAATATAAGCCAACAACTTAGCTACTTTTTTCTGGCCTTATTTCAAAATAAATGATTTTGTATATTATATATCACCTTAAATGGATTATCTATCAAACCTGTGTAGGCATTTGTAGACTGACAAATTTTAACGGAACATTTATACAATAATTCAGTAATTTATACAATAATTTGTCATCGTACAAATGTTTAATGAAATTACAATTATTGTTTGGACCTCTGACTTTACAACGATTTTTATTATCTATTTTGCTGTTTCTATTTAAACTGGATGTAGTCCAATATAATTGTTTCACCATGATCCTATTAATGATAAAATCTTCAGCCTATCAAAAAAAA
>NC_069000.1:17537000-17538586 GCF_001194135.2 Octopus bimaculoides
CTATCAAAAAAAAAAAAAAAAAAAAACTCTTGCCATTGATGTAGCCACCTCCATGTTGAAAGGTGGGTTGAGCTATGTTGTACATCTGCATCTATTTCTATTTTTATAATACCTATCTCTATTATTTATATGATACACTTTTTGATGATGACGACGACAGCAACAACTATTATTATTATTAAAGATTTTAATCAAGATCTGAATTTAAGCAGGAATATTTTGGCATAGGTGATCTGAAGCTAGTTGGTATTCAGACTTAAAGGAGCTTGTACTAAACTCCATTTTCATGATGCTAAGTATGTAAGAGTGGAATCCCTCTGGATAGAGTATCTGTAACATTCCCAGATGATCTCACAATCTGGTACAGGTGAACTGAGTTGTGTATTATTAAGTGTATTCCAAGAAAGGCTATACTATTAAACACCAGTTGGTGTATCTTAGATATTGACCTCTGCATTGGTCATGCAATACCCTTATCTACTCAAGTTTTACTCAATATTTCAGTAATACACTAATTTCAAAAACTGTACACAAACAAAAGAGGGAACCTGTCACTGATTACAATACTTTCTTGACATATTAACCAAATTTCCCTCAATTACTTCTGTAATCTCTGGGCTACCAAAAAGAGTATATGGCTATGGCTGGAATAACTTTGATTATAGGCACCCTGATCTGGGTATATCTGTGGACTGAACAACAGCAAAACACTCAGCAACTGATTAACTGTAAAGAATACCCCATAAAACCAAAGCTAATAAAACTGACAATCATTGTGATTGCATTAAATTTTGCTGACTCATTCTATACTAAGTTACTCCAGTTTCAAATTACTTGTGAAACAAAATAAAAGATAAATAAAATAACAGCCAGACAGGTGTATTGATAAATATGACAGTCATGAATTCTTTCTTTCATTCAACTATACTTACTTCAGAAGTTAAAAAGAAAACGACAGTTAAAAAAAAATACTCAAGATTAATTTGTTTGGGAACTTGGATCAACAAATTTTCTGCTGAATCATTCCACCTGTATTTTAACGTTTTGTAAATAAAGAAGCAAGATTCAGTTGATTTTCGTCTCTTATATAATAGACAAAAAAAAAAAAAAAGGAAAAGAGTTTCAATCCTGTTTCTCTGAGAAAACTGTGAGGCCTTGTGAATTGGTGTAAGCTGATCTCTCCTGACAGGGCTTAAGGCTACAGATTTACAAATGAAGACCAGTAGTGACAATGGAATAGGTATATTTTCAAGGTAACTACAGAAATTAAATAAAAAAAAAAACCCATCTTGGAATGATCTGAACTTAGATCACAGCAAGATGAAATTAAATATTGTAATATTGTAAACTATTGCTACTACTACTACAGGTGGCAATCTTAAATATAGGCGCAGGAGTAGCTTTGTAGTAAGTAGCTTGCTTACCAACCACATGGTTCCGGGTTCAGTCTCAATGCGTGGCACCTTGGGCAAGTGTCTTCTATAGCCTTGGGCCGACCAAAGCCTTGTGAGTGGATTTGGTAGACGGAAACTGAAAGAAGCCCATTGTATATATATATATATATATATATATATATATATATATAT
>NC_069000.1:17538880-17544438 GCF_001194135.2 Octopus bimaculoides
TAAAAGAGTATACCTTGATGGTTTTTACTACACTTTTGCTAATTACTTTTAAGTGCCTATGAAGTTACAAACAGACTAAAACAAACTGATTCTACTTCTTATTTAACAAGACAATAATGATTTCTAACTCAAGGTACAAGGTCACACATTTTGGGGAAGAATAAAAATCAATTAATTGATCCTAGTACTGGAGAAAGGCAAAGTTGACCCCACTCAGCAGGAGCCAAACTAAATATTGCAAGGCTTTTGTCTATTTCCATCATATTTTCTATCTTTCCAAAAGATATCAAAATATATTTGGAAATAAATATATGTAAAAAATTTTTTTTTTACCCACTTTCTATGCTTTCCATGTTGGATAAGTCAACGCAATTTGAGTAAATTCTTACTTGATGTTCCTGATTTCATAGTTCAGTCAAGGGATCACATTTTGCTCATACAGCCTATTTTGGCACAGTTGTATAGCTGGATGCCCTTCTTAATACTAACCACTTCATAGAATGTACCAGGTGCATTTTTTCTTGCAGCACCAGCTCTAGAGATGTTGCTGTCTAACAAAAGAGTTCTCACTACGCTTCATTGACTCCATTCATTCAGAGTAACATTGACCAACAGAATGGGTAGAAGGGAAGTTGATCACAGAAAATGAACTGGGAGAAGAAGGTGACAAGGTGAAAGAAGCAAGAATATGAAGGAAGATGGAGATTGATAATGCAACTTGTAGAGGCTGTTGTAAATTTCATTTTTATATAGCCTGGAGATAGATTCCTTTATCTTGCCCCTTTGAGTTATATCTAAGATTTGGACTTAGCATCACTTCATTTGGCTAATTAGAATACTCATTAATCAGAAAATGACCTTGCTGCACACAATAGTGAGCTGTACCTACTATGGTACTTATTTACGTTTAGGTGAATTGAGCCTGTGAGAATTGTCTTATGTTTGGACAGATTATAACTGTGGCAGTGAAGGCTTCAGCTTGTAATTAGTCAATACTAATTGAGTGGTCAATTGAAGGTCTATCCTTCTTTTTGATGATATTTACTATGTGAGAAGAAGAGAGAGAGATAGAATTATAGATAAGTGATGTAGACATGAAATAGTTTTAACATCAGTTACACCTGCATCGAGAAAACAAAAACATAGTGGAAAGGATGATAAAAACAGTAATTACAAAGAAAGCAGTAAGGCAACAGCAGTAGTAGTAGTTTCAAATTTTGGCACAAGCCCAATAGTTTTTGATGGGTGGAGGGAATCAATTACATCTACCCCAGTACTTAACCGGTTCTTATTTTATTGACCCTGAAAGAATGAAAGGCAAAGTCAGCCTTGACAGAATTTGAGCTCAGAACACAAAGCTGGATGAAATGCTGTTAAATATTTTGTCCAGTGTGCCACCTTAATAATAATAATAATAATAATAATAATAATTTCTGACATTGGCCTAACAAATTTAAGAATTAGTTCAGCTCCTGTATTTAACAGGTAATTATATTATGAGCTCCAAAAGAATGTAAGATAGTATTTCAATTAAGAATGTGAATAGATGTAACTGAATAGAGTAAGATATTATTTTCTGTTGCCCTACCAATTCTGTCAATCCACCATTCTAATAATAATAATAATAATAATTTTGATAATAACAATGATGACACTGACACATTCAGTAAGCCTTTAACTAAAGAAAAGAAATGTTCATTTGTCATCAGAAAATTCGATAAGTTTCCCTAAACCATTTGACACTGCCATTATCAAAAACTCCCCACTCAGGGGCTGGAGCTGGTACACTATTACTAATTGTAGCAGTAGTACTGCTGATGAAGTAGCCTAGGTAACAGACCTTGTTTACAATTTGCAAGTTAGCCATCATAACAGTGAACACAGCAGAGACCAGTTTCCAAACACGTACAGCTGCCGTTGCTGCTTCTTGGCAACAAAACAGATATGACAACAGAAGATAGATTTTAATCTAGAGAGGTTGTTATTCACTAAAAACAATAATAATAATAATAATAATAATAATAATAGCAGTTTTTCTAACATACAAAGCCACAGTGAATGTTTGAATATAATTTGGTTTGAAGAATAAAAAAAAAAATGTAAGAGAAGTGAATTTGAAGCATAGTACTTCTTTACTTCCTTGTTTCATGCAACTCATACAGGAATGGGCAAAGAGGGCAAAGAGCAGTTG
Source organism: Octopus bimaculoides (assembly GCF_001194135.2). NCBI lineage: Eukaryota > Metazoa > Mollusca > Cephalopoda > Octopoda > Octopodidae > Octopus > Octopus bimaculoides. The sequence continues at coordinate 17,541,072 of NC_069000.1, forward strand.
CATAAGACTGTGCTTAACCCTTTTGATACCAATCTACCTGAGACTGTCCCTGGTTCTACGACACAAGCTTATCATTTTAAGGTTATCTAAATGATAATCTTCCATCAAAATTTCATGTCAATTTGTTCCAGACACTAGCTTAATAATGAGAAAGTTATTTTACTAAATTCTTCGTTATTTAAAAAAAATTAATTGAAACAAAAGCAATATATGTCAGCAGAGGAATGATAACAAAGGGTTAGTGTGTGGGAAAATGTGGTTTCTATCAACCATTGCAAAATGAATAGCAGTGCCTACCCAAAATGAATAGCTACTTTGATGCCCCACTAACCTACCTTTTTGGTCTTAGCATAATATGTGGATCAGTGCAAAATAAATCTGACAGTCAGAAGCATTAATTGGGATATTGGTTTCTGGCTTGTCACATTTGTTGCCCAATATGAGCAAGTTGAGAATACAGAGGTCTCAAGAAATGACATGAAGAAATCATTATAGACATACATGTACTAATGGCAATTCCACACACATCTAGAAACCACAGAGCCATTCCAGAGCTTTGTTCTATCATAAGTGCAGAATCAAAAGTAATGAGACTGGCATTACAGAACTGAAATCTCAGGTATGCTTGTTGTAATTAGAATCACTTTTGAAGTTTCTGCCCCCAGTGAGTTAGACTGGTAGAAAAGGTAACAGCAGTAGAACCAGTAACAGTGAGTCCCAGTGACTGTTGTCCTAACCGCAATATCAGTTTCAGTTCTGATACTACAGAAGATGGTCAAGAAAGTTGCTTTGTCTCCAGAACAAGAACTCAGCAACTAGGTAACCTTTCCTTAAGGAAGGACAAAATAGTAACAACTGTAGGGAGAAGGAGAGGGAGAGTAATAGTTGTATGGAGTGAGAGACTAACTATATAAAGTGAGAGTGCAGGAGTATCAGAACTGAATCAAATGGGGAAACAGGCAGAGAGTCTCACAACTAAATGACATTTCTGAAGTCAACCCATACAACTATAAATATAGCAGGATTTCATCTGTAAGATATAATGAGATAAACACTTTGCTGAATTGAGATTAAGCAATTAATAGAAAAAACTTTCTCTAGTAGTGATTAAAATGTAAAAATAGCAAGCAAGGGAAATAATTCCAGTAAGATCAGATGATAAAACTTTGTAGGCAATATAGACAGAACTGTAAAGCTAAGGTTCACCCATTTTATTAATGAAATGACAAAAGATTTGGCATTCACATGCTTTTTTTTTTTTCTTTACCACTCTGTTGGTCTAGTTTAAAACCATATTTAATTGAACATGTCAATTTGTCCTTCACTTTCTAATCCTCACACCTGCTTTGATAAGAAGCCCCACATGTTCTATGAACTAAACAAATGAAAATTTTAAACTTGCTTAACAGACAATATCAATAAGTTGTACCAAACCCCTACCCATAAAGGAACTTTCTCACTGACCAAAGTAAAATTTAAGCCAAAACCACTGAACCATGACATATGTATACATAAACAAACACATGGAAATCAGATATTCAATACACAAAATTAAAAAAAAACAACAAGTCTTGACCACAATATATAGACTTACACATACACACCCAGTAGCTTATAATCGAAGAAAAACATGTATGTTCCAATGAAATAAACAAATAAAAGTATTTAAAGTTTAAAAGATATTTTCTACAAGCTATGAAATACCACTTACAATTTCAGAAACTCCCTCAAAGTTCTTGTGTAGGGTTAGACACTCCTATTTCACCCTTCCTATGTACCAGTGATTAGTCCTTTGGAAACCTGTAGTCAATGATACTATTGCAATATAAAATATAGATATATGGATGTTTGTGTGCATGCAAACACATACACATACATGTATATATAAATGTTGGGAAGTTCATATGAATGGATTAATGTTATCATAGTAACAGTAAAACTAGGGATTTGTTTTGTTATTTCTATATTGTCTTTTTTGTACATTTTTAACCAAATAAAAAATAAGGTACTAATGTTTTTAATAGAATGTTATTTTCTAGAAGGATTCTACCTCTTACCTCCCCTCCCTTCAATCTGTCTATCTCGTTCTGTCTCCTGTTTCTTTCCCTCTGTTTCTCTCTACTAAGCAGTTAACTTATTCTCTTATGGTTATGTTATATTTTTCACTTTTGTTCTATAATCATTGGCAGAGTTGTCAGTGTTTGTTGAAAAATACCCCATGCTATTTAGTCATTTTCATTTAACTTATGATTTCAAATAATTCCAGGGATAAATTTTGCTTCTCATCCTCTAGGGTTGATTAACCCTTTAGCATTTAAACTGGCCATATTTGGCCCAAATATTCTACCTATTTTATTTTCAAACTGGCCAGATCTAGCCCCTTGCACCAACCCTACAATGCCATTCTGAAAATACAGTCACATCATTGGAATCTTAAAGCTACAAGATAATATATGATTAATTCAAAACAATGTGTATAAATAAGCATGAAATTTGACAGAATAATCCGAATGCTGAAGGGTTAAAAAAAATAGTAAAGAGCTTTAAGTTGATCAAGACTCTTCTGGTTTTCTATTTTCCATCTGTAACATACCCCAACCCAAAACGGTTCCACTATTAAAATTTTGCTACTGTATTTCTGTTGAAATATACTGCCTTTGTTTAAATCAATTTTGAAAATGATGAATTTAGTAAAATAATTTTATCATTATCAAGGTAGTGTTTGGAACATAAATTAAAATGAAGTTTTGATGGAAGGTTTTGATTTAGACTATTTTAAAACTATAGCACAAATGGAATTAGTTTCAGACAGGTTAGTATCAAAGGGATTAAATTTCAAAATTTATCCCATTACTTTAATTGGTTTCTTTTCAATTCTTCCATATTTTACATTTTATATGTATAGCTCTTAATTCATTATACTCACACTACTTCCACTGCATACACGGTGTGTTAAAATAGACTTCATTCTTAACAACCACCTCTTTACCATTCCTAATCAATCACATCCTGCTAGTGCATATCCGGGTCAAATTCCAACCAAGTATTTCTCTACAAGTCACTTCTGTCTGTCACCTTAATTTTATTATTTATCTTGTGCTTTGTTTTATCAAATTTGTACCCTATCCAGCTGTACAAATTCATCGCATTTTCCCTATCCTACATCTTTACCCTTCCCTGCTCTTCTATATATATATATCATCATCATCATCATCATCGTTTAACGTCCGCCTTCCATGCTAGCATGAGTTGGACGATTTGACTGAGGACTGGTGAAACCGGATGGCAACACCAGGCTCCAATCTAATTTGGCAGAGTTTCTACAGCTGGATGCCCTTCCTAACGCCAACCACTCAGCGCATATAAC
>NC_069000.1:17547746-17549619 GCF_001194135.2 Octopus bimaculoides
ATCTACTCTTTGAATATGTTCATTTCTTATCCTTATGTTCATTTCTTTAAAAATCCTTGTGAACGACAGCAAACCTTTCAGATATAATGTCTTAAAGAATACCCTACATTTGTATTGAATCCTGTAATTTATCATTTCTGATGAATCAGTAGAACTATGTGTATATATATATATATATATATATATATATACTTTTATTCTTTTACTTGATTGTGACCATGCTGGCTTTTAATCAAAGAAATATACCCCAGGACTTATTCTTTGTAAGCCTAGTACTCATTCTACCAGTCTGTTTTTGCTGAACCACTAAGTTATGGGGATACAAAAAACATCAGCATCGGTTGTCAAGTGATACCACACACACAATTATTCAATTACACACGCACACGCACACGCACACGCGCGCGCGCGCACGCGCACACGTGTGGGTGTGTGTATAATTGAATAAGATAGAATGAGTGAGCTCTATTTTGTTCTCTGCTATGTTCCTAATGGAACACACCTTAAATTACGTGTGTGTGCGTGTGTGCGCGCACACACACACACACACGCACATACACACACACACACACACAACAGGCTTCTTTTGGTTTCTGTCTACCAAATCTACTCACAAGGCTTTGGTTGGCTGGAGGCTATTGCAGAAGACACTGAACCTGGTACCTTATGGTTGGGAAGCATGCTTCTTAAGACACAGCCATGCCTGCACCTATATATATATATATATATATACACACATTTAAAATGTATGCATACACTTATATATTAAATAACTAATTTGTTTTTCTCACAGAGGGGTATAACTTGACATACCTGTTTACTCCTGTAGACATAAACATAACACAAACCTGGACACACATACACACACACATGTAATGGCCTTCTTCACAATTTCCATTCACTAAATTCCACTTACAAGGCATTGGCCAACTAATAGCTGTGATAAACACATACTTATCTAACATGGCATACAGTGGTTGTTAAATGTAATGCAGACCGTATTGTTGCAAAACAAACTTATTAACCACGTGACTTTTTCTTTTGTTGTTGTTTTTGTTTTGTTTTTCTTTGTTATTTTATTTATTTCTAGGATTTCACTGGAGTTGGTAGGGTTTCATGGGGGATTGTTTTTTACAGTATCTGTAAGTATCTGTTGTTTTGGATCCAATTTCCAGCCTTGCTCAAGCATAAGTTTATCTTTCATTAATGTTTATGAGAGTCAAGCTGTGATATGGTTGTTTAGCCTGCTAGAAATAGCTGCAAAATCTCCAATCAAATCACAATTGGCTGTCATAAAAAAAAGTTAAGGCACATTAGATAGCATAGTCTTAGATACATTGTATCTGAATAACAGACAGTATTTTCCCAATTGGAATCTCCGTAAGTCTATTGAACCAGGTGACCTGGACCTAAACAACATCAACAACAAAGACGGACTCATTACATAATGTAGTTCTAGATATATTATGTCTGAATAAAAGATGGTATGGTCACAACTAGAATGTCTTTGATCTAAGCTCTGTCAGCTCAAGGCTATCTTGGAACTAAACAACCACAAGAATGACACCAACAAGGAAGGGCACAATGCATAATCTAGTCTTGGATGGTCATGACAGGAAAGCCTTTGATCAGTATTTGTATTAGAATTTGGGGTGAGAATTAAAAAATTTTAAATTTATTTTTATTTTAAGTTCTAACTTTTCTTATATAAACATTGGCAGTTCATTATTAAGGCTGGATTAATAGTCTTGGATTATTCATTAACAAAAGTAGAAAGAGGAACTCTTTAATGAAGTGATTAGTCTAATTATCTCTAGATCCGGTAATGAACAGCTGTAAAGTCAGTTGATCATGGTTATGTAATCATAATTAA
>NC_069000.1:17549946-17550891 GCF_001194135.2 Octopus bimaculoides
TGTGATCCCCCCAAAGAGTTGGTCCTGATAAGCAAATGGTACTCATTTTATCAATACTGTTTCCCTTCAGCCCTAAATTTCTCTGCTCCTCTTCAACCTCCTCTCACCCTTTCAGACTTTGATTTAAAACTTATTGATCTCTCTCCAGAACTGTATCATCTCTCTCTCTGGTAAACTTTCTTTATCCTTGTGTCTCCCATCTTTACCACTAACTTTCAAAAGTTCAGATTAAGATGTTGGGACAAGGCCAGCAGGTTTGGGAAGTGGGGCTAAGTCAATCAAATTGACCCTAATGCTATTTATTTTATCAACCCTGAAAGAAAAGGCAAAGTCAACCCCTGCAGAATTTGAACTCAGAATGTAAAGACAGGCAAAATGCCACTAAGCATTTTACCTAGCATGCTAATGCTTCTGCCAACTCGATTCCTTAGTGATATCAAATATATTAAACTACATTTAGTTGTCCTTGTTCCCATTCAAGGAGAACCCTAAAAGTTTATAGGCACTGCATGTGATTTCTTGTTTCTCTATGGAAAAAACTGTTACTGCTCTCTGCCACTCTTTTACAATTTCTAAAAGTAAGAAAAGTAAGCTTTAAGCTAATGGCCAAAATCTTAATATTTTCTACTTCTTGGCTTAGTGATGTTTTATGTCTTAGAGCTCACTTATCTATCTCTTATTTCTGTCTTATCTCTGTTTTAGTGCTGTCTCCAACTTAGTGCTGTGTTAGCTTTGTCTTAGCATTGTCTTAGCTATCTCATTCCTGTCCTGTGCTTTCTTAGCACAGCTCTATCTCTATTAATTCCTGTAAAGTGGAAACATTATTAACGATCAGCTGTCTTTCTCGGAGCAACAGATACCAATAACTAATAATGTTTTACTTATAAAGGACACCCTCTGAGTTCAAGCACTCTCTCTCTCTCTCTCCCTCTCTCTCTCTCCCTC
>NC_069000.1:17552227-17554671 GCF_001194135.2 Octopus bimaculoides
TATATATATATAAATAATAATAATAAGTAAACAAATAAAGTGTAGTTGTTTGATAAAATCTCCTTTATGTCAAATTTGTTATTCCTGTTTTCTGAAAATAGTGTTAAGTGAAGTATGTGTATATATAAGGGATCTTTAAGGTTAGAAATGCTGCCCAGGAAAAGTTGAAGGAGTACATTTAAAAGCACTTCTAAGAATAGTAACTCTAGACTATTTCTAAGAATAGTAACTTTGTGAATGCTCCATTACCCTGTAAGTGATGATAAATAAAAGTAACCTACTGTGAAACTTTTACGTAATTTATCACCTGGTTTAATAACCACCCACCTGGTTCTTTGGTACTTTTAGCAGAATCCAGTCTGTTGCAAGCACTCATAGCCAATCTCCTGTCAGAAGACAATTTCCTCCCACCACTTATGGAAGCCCTGCAAAAAGGTTACTTGGTGCTTGGTACTTTTAGACTTTGACTAAACCATTAAATAGAAACTTATTATGGTATGGAAAATAAATGTTCTGTTTTTCCAGAGAGAAGTTCATGTTTGAATAATAAATATTTTCTTCTACCTGTCCCTATTGATTCCCTACATCTGAAGTTGGATCATAGTCAATAGAAACAGTTGTCAATGGGTGTGAACAGATGTTTCTGGAATGTTGATATAATTTGATTGTGAATTAGGTCGATGAAAACTAGGTTACTGTGTTAATGTAAGAGAACATGTCCAAAGCATTCATTCGTTTGTGATGATAATGATGTTATAAATGACTCTGTAAGCAATTGAGTTATGAAACCCAAATTTAAAGTACTAGAACTTCGAACTAAATCCTTTCATGTTTGTGTGTGTGTGTAGGCACCAGAAAGACTCTGCTTAAAGAAGGTGGTGGATGATAGGGGGTCACGGATCTTTTTTGGAAAATACTATTAAAAAACAACCAAATCTCCCTCAAGTAACACTCTACTGTTTTACTATAAAAAAGAGAATGTAGCCTTTTATATATAAAAAGAAGAGATGGTCATGAATGAACTACCTTTGATCATAGATCTGTTCAGTCAGGACTGACCTGGAGCTAAATGCTGATAACCATCACTATTATCCCAAAACACTGAGTCGGGATAACTACGTCACCAGAGATAATTGTAGAAAGACAATTATCTCTGAGTCTACTTTGCTGTCATTCACTGTGAGTAGAGGAACAATGATTGTCCTGTTCTAAGTCTGTTTACTTCCACTGTGGAACAAACGAGACCGTGGAGAGTATTCAACATATACAGACTTTCTCATTTCACTCCACAATATAATAAATCATTACATGTCTAAGTGTATGATGTGATCCCTAATTAGTGACATAAGGTTTGCTAGATATGAACTTGCAGGTTGTTCTTGTCTCCTACTAGGTCATCCTACCAGGGCTTTGCTTTCGTTCAGTGTTGTGAGCTGGAAAGGGACCTTGTGGCAGGCCCTGTACCAGATGGCTGGATGTGATTGGAGAAGATCATAGATCAGCTGGATCAGAATGGACTTCAGGTTAACAATAGTTGAGTAACTACATAAGCTAATGAAGGGAATCTCTACACAGCTTGCTTGGTCTGCTAGAAATAGTAACTATATCCCTCTCATTCACTATTATCTCTCCTTTTCTGCCCCCCTCTTTCTCACTTTTCTACCATTTCTTCCCCTTTCACTCTCTCTTCTCTCTTACTCCCCCATCTCTCTCTCATTACTTATTCTCCATTTCTGATGGAGAAAATCCATCCGGCCTGTGCAAACATGGAAAAGTGAATGACGATAGAATGATGACTTCAAACTGCATCTTGTAGTAGGGCTCTGATTTGGGAGTGCCTGGGTTTTGAGGAGTATGGAACCAAGTGTTAGCCACTATTGTTCCCAGAATAACCGTACCTGTCTGGATCCCAACTATGGGTTAACTAGCATATGTGATGGCAGTCTTAGTGTGGGGATACAGAAATACCATTGGTTATTGTCAAGGTATGCAGTAAAACCGCCAAAAGTGAGGGACCCCAAGATGTCACAGCATCCTTCTAGGAAAGGGATGCTCTGATGTAAAACTTATGGTTTCACATGATTACTGGTCATCTCACTTTGGCCTGTCAGTAGGTACTGATCACGGAGACTCCGTGAGTGGTATTTGTGTCATACAAGCATTTGTCACTGTAGTCCAATGAAGTACAGATGTCTCTTTATGGTGACCTCGTTTGTCGTTCTAGCTACTGGAAGTCCTGTGGCAGTGGAAAAGTGGCAACATGTGCAGGCTTAACCAGTTGCAGGTGCACAGTAGTTCACAACTTAACCATGCAGATCTGCAACAGAACTGAATAGTCATTTGAAAGGTCATGGAGAGAAAGTCAGAAATGTCATTGGCAACAAGATAGCATAAGGAGACAGCAGCCATCTTTGAAGATGGAGCAATCGCTCTCTCTCTCTCTC
>NC_069000.1:17554771-17560905 GCF_001194135.2 Octopus bimaculoides
CATGGAAAGCGGACGTTAAACGATGATGATGATGATGATGATACACATGCCACTATTTTATATATTTCTATTCTGTTATACATACTCCACAATTATAATTTTATTCTGTTGGTGAGCATGTATACACTCACCACATTTGTATTTCATCACATTATAATCTAGTGTTTTCCCTTTTATTCTTGTCTATTCTATTCCGCTTGTTCTTTCCTTTGCGTTCCTCTCCATAATCATTAACTAACAATTTTCTCCAACTCCAGATAGATTCCAAGAACCTTTTCACCAAGGAACTCGAAGATGCTTTATTAAACGGAGATGTTGATTTTCTTGTTCATTCATTAAAGGACCTTCCTACTTGTCTTGATGATCGGTTTGTTGTGGCTGCTATCCTGAAGTGAGTTCTTTGTTATTGTAAAGTTTTATGAAATGATAGTTACATGAAATATTGAAGTGATGCCTTTGGGTTATTATAGTAATTTGCTGTGTACGTATAGTACATTGCGTATTGTTGTATAGTACTGTATATCATCATCATCATCTTTGAACATTCGTTCTCCATGCTAGTTACATGAAATATTTTTTTTAGTTTTGGCGCAAGGCCAGCAATTTCGAGGCAAGTGTAGATTAATTAGATCAACTCGAGTGATCTACCGATACTTATTTTATCATCTCTGAAAAGATGAAAGGCAAGTTGACCTCAGCAGAACACAGAACATAAAGATGGATGAAATGCTGCTAAGCATTTTGCCCTGTGCGCTAATGATTCTGGCTGCTCACTGCCCTTAAGTTACATGAAATATTGAAGTCTGACGCTTTTGGGTTATTATAGTAATTTACTGTGTAGTGTAGTACATGGTGTATTGTTGTGTAGTACAGTATAGTATTCTGTAATGTAGATTTCTATACTGTACTGTACTACTGAAATCATCATCTTCACGCTTACATTGTTTTAACACTCATATTTCCCTGCTTACATGAGTCAGACAGAATTTGTTGATGCAGATTTTTCTATGGTCAGGTGCCCTTCCTGTTGCCAACTGTCTCCTGTTTTCAAGAAAGGTAATATATCTCCATGACCAAACGAATTTCCATGGAAGATTGGACATGGAGAACACTGTTTACATTACAGTGACACTCATATGTAACTTTCCAGGCAAGGAGACAATAACACACATGTACAACAGGCTTCTTTCAATCTTTGTCTTCCAATTCCACTCACAAGACTTTGGTTAGCCCAGGGCTGTCATTGCAGACACTTGCCCAAAGTGCCATGCAGTGAGACTGAACCCAGAACCATGTGGTTGGGAAGTAAACTCCTTACCACACAGCCACGCCTGTATTGCACAATATATTGTTTTGTTGTATTGCAGTATAACGCAATACAAGAGATACAGTTGGTTAAGTGAATAATTCTTAGAACTACCAACCAATCAACAGTTCATATCCTGTAACTACCATTGTCCAGTGTCAGTGATCTCTGTCCATTATATTGTAAGTGGGCACTACATGATTTCATGGCAGTACAACTCACTGGCAGTGATGAGTATTTCATTTATTTTTTTCAAGCTCTAATAATGTGGCCCCATAATTCAAGTCCTTCTATTATCACTGTTCAAGTGTGATGACCAGTACTTCACCCCCATGGAGCCTATTTATAGTTGGTTAGATTGTGCCTTTGTGAGTTGATGTGGAAGCAGTTTTTCAGTGGTGATGATGGGTCTTTAAACCAGTAGTTCAACATCTTATATGCTCCAGACGTTGGAGAAACTTGAATAGAAACTATTCTCTACATATGCTGATCTCTAAACAAAAAGAAAACAGTAGTTTCAAATTTTGGCACAAGGCCAGCCATTTTAGTGGTATACGTATTTTACAACTACATGAATTTTGTTGTCAACTATACAAACTTGAATTACAATAAAAGATGTCATATGATTATTTTTTTTTTTCAAATATGTGTTTTATATAATAAATCATTTTTTAAATGAATTTATTAAGTATCTTTAATATACAACTAATGTATGTTTTTGTTCTGATTGTACACTTAATTACCATTTCATTGTAATCCCTGCCAAATTCATTTGATTTCTTTTTTGTTTTTTAGACGAGACAGTCCTTATGATGCCCTTGTTATGCACCGCTCTTCAGATTGCAAGGATCTGGCATTGCTACCTCCTGGAAGGTACATTTTCTTGTCAACTCTCATCTTTTCCATTTACAAATACTTTTACTACCAGTTTGTATATAATGTTCATTGGTTAAGACTGCTTCTACCAATCACTCAATCATTTTTCTGTTTTTAACCCTTTATCATTCAGATTACTCTGTCAAACATATTGCTTACTTATTCAAATTGGTTTGAATTAATCATGTATTATCCCATAGCTTTGAGATTTGATGTCAATGATGTGATAGTATATTTTTAGAATGACATTGTATAGTAGGAGTGAAGGCTGAATCTGACCAGTTTGAATATAAAACATGTGATAATTTTGTTTTTTCTAAGATAGTAAGGAATATTTCTCTGCTATTTCTTGTAGTCTGGGTCAGTGTAAATGTCCTCTCATTTTTTTCTTTCACCAATTTGTTAACTCATGTTAAAGTCTGTTATTATATTACAGTGTCATAGGTACCAGTTCACTACGGAGAATTGCCCAGCTCAAGCGTAAATATCCACACTTAGTCTTTGAAAGTATTGTATCCTTGTGTTATTTATTGTTTTATTTATTTGTTGTCTTTGTTTTATTGTGTTGTTTTTTTTTTTGGCTCTGTGTCATAATTGATCAAGTAGACCTCCAACCAAATACATATCAGTCGTGATCATCCCACTCTTTTTTTTTTTTCTAGATATATTGTATCGTAGCCATCCTTATTTAGTGTGTTTTTAATTTGCTAGAAGAGAATCTGTGATCAAAGCTGTTTCACTTGTGACCATAGTATATCTAAGACTACAGTAAATTTTACTTTGACTCTCAATTTTGGCTGCTATTTCTTGCAGTCATGGTGACCGCATAGAGGCTCATGCTTTTACTTGATATTGTTTAGCCTCAGATAAACTTTGAACAAGAAGAACTATGGTCAGAGCTTATCAAAACATTACAGTACCATCTGGATTTCAATACCTAATGTGGTCTTCCATTCTGAAGACAGAGGGAAGTGATTTTTGGGAGAATTAGCTGCTTTTCTTGCAGGTCTACTGACCATGTAGAAGCTGCCTTGTTGACTCAATATGTAGTGGTTTTGTGGAGTGCAGTGTTGTAGCCCATGGCTTTAGCTTCTGTTGTGTTCTTTTGTTAATCCAAGTAGAGAAGTATCAGTTGAACCCTGTAGCTTCTGTTCTGTTACTTTACTTGATATTCAGTGAAGTGGTATAAGTCCAAGCCTATAGCATTTTGTTCTGCTATCTTCTGTGTCCATACGTGATTGAAGACTCCTACAAGTAGTAGCAGTAGAGACATGTAAAGTAGTGTCAGTTCTTGCACAACAGTTGTACTTCCTTCAGATTCAGCAGTGGTTGTTAGCAAACCAATACAACCTAGACCTGTCCATGCACTCTAACTTCAAGGAACCCTTGCTTGGGTGTCAAAGGTACTTATTTTAGGTAGGTAGTCACTCTAGCTAGGTGGTTGATGTTTGCTGCCCTAGCTCAGTAGTCATTGTTGGTCACCCTAGGTAGATGGTCAGTGTTTGTTACACCAGCTAGGTGACTACTGATGGTCACCCCAATTAGGTAATCAAAGTATTTATCACCCTGCCCAACGCAGGACAGTTAATTATTTATAAACATATAGTGTGTTTCCTTAACTATGTTTCCTAGAGAGGTAACCTGAATACAAGGTTTAAAAAACTAGATGAAAACAACACATATAATGCCATGATTCTTGCAGTTGCTGGATTAGAGAGGATGAATATGTCTCATCGAATAACAAAGGTAAAGAGACTTCTTTTCACACTTTTGCTGTTCACACCAACAATTTAACATTTCATGCTTTGACATTGGTATAATGTCATTTTTACTTTGATTAAATTTTTTTTTTTCTTTTCACAATAATCAAGGCTGTATGATTAAAAAGTTTGTTTCCCAGCCACAAGGTCCATATTTAGTCACTTTGTGTGGCACCTTGTGCAAGTGTCTTTTAACATAGCCCTGGGCTGACCAAAGCCTTGTGAGTGGGCTTCAGAGATTGAAGCTCATTGTATGTGTGTGTGCATGCGCTTGTATCTTGACTTTGCATGACAGTTGTAGATGAATGTAATATTATTCATTTCCATTATTTTGTGGAAACCTGTTAGGCCATGGGGAAATATTATTTTGCTCAAAAACAAGAAAGGCATTTAGACATAGAAAATCTGCTTCAGTAAACTCCATTCAATTCATGAAAAAGTAGACATTAAAATGAAACGAAATATCAGTTGTTTTCTGGACACAAATGTTTTTATATATTTCACCAGGTATTAGAGGAAGATGAATGTATGTATGCTGTTAGCCAAGGAGCCATTTGTGTGGAATGTCGCCGTGATGATGAAAAGATGCGACAGACTTTAGCCTCCATCAATGATGAAGAAACAGTTCTACAGTGTGTTGCAGAAAGGACATTGCTGAAGAAAATGGTATCCCTTTTATATATGTTTTCCCTTTCTATAAAAATGATATTGTTGTATTTGTGTGTATGGTCATTGCTACCATCATTTTAGCATCCAGTTTCCAGTCTGACACAAATGTGATATGTCTGCAATACAGCATGTAGCCCTTTATTTCACTTGCTTCTCTTAATATGTGTGAGGCTCAACAGCATCATATCTAACATAACCATTTCTCTCCATATCTTCCTCTGCCACAAGATCTTCCACAGACATTACACATACACACGCAAACAGATATGCACAAACATGCACATCATTTATTTACTCCTTCATCTAGTTTCCATTCACACCACATCATTATTATGCAGGTCAGTGTGTTGGAAGCAATACAAGCAAAAGGTTCATCTCTTGACAAGGATCCCTTAGCTTTCCCTGGAACAAGGAGTCAGATCAAATTTTTGACAAAAAAGATGGTATGAACCTAAGTGTCATACTGAACAACAATTATGTTGAATCCAGATCAATTCTCCTGGGACCCTTTTTATACCAACCTACTCCAAACTGTCCCCTTGTTTTAAAGAAATCTAAATACAAACCTTCCTTTAAAATTTCACGTTAATTTATATTCCAAACACTAGATTATTAATGACAAGATGCCTAACTTGGGTCAAAGAAGTTTTTTTTTAAAGTACAGCCTTCTTTTTATTTATTTATCAATAGGAAGGTGGTTGCAGTGTTCCCATCGGTACCAAAACTACCATTGAGAACAACATGGTAAGTTGTTTGAGATTTCATGGTGGTAGGTATGAGTGTATATCATTACATCAGGGTGAGCTGATGGAAGTAGATAGAGATGTGTGTCATTACATCAGAGTGTGTTCATGACTGTTTGTTGGAGAAGATACAATTGTATGTTAGTGTATGTCAGTGTATTCTTTCACTGGAACTGCTTGACTCAGTAACTGTGTATGTTTGTTAATAAAACTGAAAGCACTTTCATAAACCAAAGAGTGTTGTATTGTCCTTTGGGTAGTTGCTATTATTCTATGTGCCACACAACTGGGACATTGAAAATAAAGTGTTCTCCAACTTTCCTGCCCAGAGACACTACAAAGTTTGAACTCAGGATCCAGGAACTGGTAGTCCAATGCCTTATCCATTCAGCTGGGCATCTGGCCATAGAAAATTTGTATCAGTGAATTTTGTCTGATCCATGTCCGCAGGGAAAAGTGGACATTAAAAACATTTGTTTCTCCAAGTATTGAAGTATGGAAAATACATTTTTCAAGCAGAACCTTTGAAGATGGTTTTATTTTGTGGCTTCCAAAAAAAATGAAAAGTAAAGTTAACTCTGGCAGGGTTTGATCTCAGAATTGTATAGCATGAAACCATTAGACTAGTCTGTAAAAAATATGCATGCAGTCTTCTGGTTTCAACATTAGAAGACAATATTGGTTTCAAATTTTGGCACAAGGCCAGCAATTTCAAGGAAGTGGGAAAATCAATTACATCGACTCTAGTACTCAACTGACACTTATTTTATTGACCCCCCC
>NC_069000.1:17560971-17569634 GCF_001194135.2 Octopus bimaculoides
CCCCCCCCACCCCAAAAAGCATGAAAGACAAAGTCAAGCTCAACAGAATTTGAAGTCAGAACGTAGAGACAGACGAAATACTGCTAAGCATTTTGCCCAGCATGCTAACGATTCTATCTGCTCATTGTCTATTAGAAGATAATATTGAAAAGTGGTTTAGGGTTGTGAACGACAGAATAATTAGCATGCTTGACAAAATGCTTAGTGGCATTTCATCTGTCTTTACATTCTCAGTTCAAATCCACCTTTTGTTTTTTCAGAGTTGATAAAATGAGTATCAGTTGAGCACTAGGGTAGATGTAATCGACTTAACCCCTCCTCTGAAATTGCTCTAATATTAAAATGTGGTTAAGGAAGCAGTTTCATTCACCTCTAAAGCAATATGTTGATGGTGTTTATGTAATATTCTTCAATAAAGAATACAATCTAGTTCAACTAGTTGCCTGGCCCAAGTTTGATACTTGGTTCAAATGAGAGATCTTGTGACCTAACCTAAATTGTAATGTGGCTTAAATTGGTGACCTCTCTCAAATTGTTTGCTTGGACCATGTTGGTGACTCGGCACAAACTGATGGCTTGCACAAACAGGTTGTTTCATTTTAGTTTCAATAGATTACAATCATCATCATCATTTAATGTCCATTTTCCATGCTGGCATAGGTTGGACAAATCTATCTAACATTTGAAAGAAGGAAAAATTCAGTGTAGATTTTAAATAATTCATGAGTTATTCTTGTCAGAATCTATAAGTTTTCTGGGGTTTTCTTCTCATTCCAGTTGACTATTAAAGCTGGCATCTTCAGTAAAGATGGCTCAGAATGTATCATAGATGTAGCAGAAGTACAGCTTCCAGGAGATGAAGAGCCTCCATTGAAAAAGGTAAGCTAATATATTGTCTCTCTCTCTCTCTCTCTTGTTTGGTACAAAATGCACTCTTTTTTTATATCGTTAGTGGGATGATAATTTTAAAATTACTCCAACAATAATAATAATAACATTTTCTGATACAATTTCTTAAATTCTGTTGCAGGATGACCTTGGTGAGGCAGACTACACACACATTGTGGCACCAAACATTTCATCAGGTAGACTTAAGGCAGCCAGGAATGTTGGCATTGAACTGGCAGAGAAACTTCTGACAGACGAAGGTCGGAAAATATTGGAGGCAGCAAAGCAAGCAGTGGCAAAAATAAAGGACATCTGCAAGAAGACATGATTATTTAGGAGAATGAAATGATAGTTGAGATGATGATGCTGGTGATGGGGGAATGTTCCAACTTTGCTAATATCTAGCATTCTCAGTGTTAGATACTTCTTGAAATAAACGAACAAAGGGTGCTAAATATACATGTAGACTACTTACATTAATACACACAAACACACACGCGCAAGCACAAACCCCAATGTTATTAATGCTAGGAGAATAACTGCATGAACAAATATGTGCCTCTATATAGATGGGAATGTATGTATCTATAAGTATGGCTGGCTTGTATGTGTTTTATTTATCTAATACATACATCATTATAATTCCATGGAGCAAACAAATGTATGTGTGGTGAGTGTGTATATATATATGTATATATATATATATATATATATATATATATATATATATATATATATATATATATATATATATATATATATATATATATGTGCATACACACCCATGCACATATATTTTTTTCTGTTGAGAAAACTACCTAGAAAACTCAATTCAATTCAGCTGAGTAATTAATATATTATGCAGTCTTTGCAGCCAAGACTGTACTTTCATATCATTTCTTTTGGAAGTTTCTTTTTTTTTTCTTTTTTTTTTTCCAGAGATATAGAATAAGTGTACACCCATTGCTAGCAGCATTTTACATGTATATATAATTGTTAAAATACTGATATTGGTATAAAATTTTTCTAAAATGAAAATCTTTGCTTTCTGTTTTATAGGAGGTTTCTGGGATTTTTTCATTCCTCCCTTTAGAAAGTTCTAACCATTTAGCATTTAAACCAGCCATATCCAGCCCAAATATTCTGCCTGTTTTCTCTTCAAACAGGCCATACTCTACAATATCATTTTATTGTACATTAACCCTTATAACACAAATGAGCTGATCAGCTTGCTATTTATACAGGATGTGGCTGAAGTAACGCCCTTTTGTATTTGAGTTTTCTAGTTTCTAATTGAGCTTCTTTTTTATTTCCTAAAACTTCTTCAGTTTTTTTCATTAGTTTATTATTTGTTTCTTTAAGTAATGCAATAAATTTGTCTTCAGTAAAAAAATTACTTAAACTATATACTATAGTATATAATCTATATATTGTATATATAAACTATATATACTATAAAAGTTATTAAATGCAAAAAGGGCATTACTTCTGCTGTACCCTGTATATTAGAAAGAAGAGCCATTTTCTGCAAGAATATGGTTAAATTTTTCTTTCTAATTTTAGAACAAGGCCAGCAGTTTTGAGGGGAGGGAATAGTTGATTACATTGAGCCCTGTTCTAAAATGGTACTTATTTTATCAACCCTGAAAGGATGAAAGGAAAAAAGAACACCCTTGGCTGTATTTGAATTCAGGACATAAAGAGCTAAAAGAAATTCCCCGATGCATTTTGTCTAGCATGATAACAATTCTACCAACTCACCACCTTAGAACTTGGTAAAATTGGTAGAGCATTGGATATGATCTTTTGTATTATTAAGTTAGATCTATTTATGTTCTAAGTTCAAATCCCATCCTCATGACTTTGACTTTCTTCCTTCTTCAGTCAGTAAAGTAAGAACGAGGCAAAAGTGAGGCAATATAATCATGACAGGAATTATTAGAGCATGTGATAAAATACCTAGTGGTAATGAATTACAGTCCTTTACAAACATCCACTCTTCCATACTTGCATGGTCCAGATAGAATTTGTTGAGGCAGAATTTTCTAGGGTCAGACGGAATTTATTGAGGCTGATTTTTCTAGGAGTAGCTGACCCTCCTGTCATCAATCCTCACCTGTTGCCATACAAGGTAATATTTTCCCAAAGCTAGACGTTTTTCACAGAAGACTGGGAACAAACTTGTTTGTATGAGAGTAATGCTCGCTTGCAGCCATCACATGATATTTAGACAAGGGTACACACAAACATATATATAGTTCAAATTTATAGAAAACAAGTTGAAGACAGATGTAGGAACAAGTAGGTGTATTAGTTTAATGCTCAGGAAAATTGGAAAAATCTTTTACGTTTCCAGCCTATATGCTCTTTGACAGAAAGGATTAAGAGAAGGAAAAAATGGAGACAGAATGAAAAAAAAAACAGAAAAATGTGCAGAATTCAATGGTCCAACATGGTGAGATGACTGGAATAAAGAAATTGAATGGAAGGGAGATAATAATAGTCATAAAAGTGACCCCCAACGAACTCAGGTGCGGAAGCTCGTGTGTATATGAGAATGGTGTGTCTGAAGGAGGGGTCGTGTGTGTATATGTATGGACGTGTGTATATGGGTGAGACTAACGTGTGTGTGTTGTGTGTAGCTGTTCAGTTGGTGTGTGCATGTGTATATTTGTGGGACGAAAGTTATCTGAAGCTTTTAAGTTACATGGAGACGAATCAAACTTTAAAAAAATAATAATAACAATATATATATATATATGTTTACGTCCCCGTAACCTAGTAGTTCGGTAGAAGAGGCTAATAGAATAACCACTAGACTTTTAAAAATGAGTGCCGAAGTCGATTATTGAACTAAACCCTTCAAAGCAATGCCTCAGCATGGCCACAGCCTGATGACTAAAACGAAACGCCCGAGTGAGTGTGGCAGAAAATCAGCTACACCCGAAGAGCAGAGGCTAGTATAGTAGTGAAAGAAAAGATGGAGGAGACGTAGAACATTCGTATAGAATGTGTGATAGGTAACCACGATAAAGCAGCGATTGAACGATGTGATTAGCGCTGGTTTGGTAGAAGTTGGAGTTTCAAGATGAGAAAGAGCTCAAGTGTTATGAGTAATTGCATGCTGGAGATGATTGTAGGTGATGTAGAGAATTGAGTACTGCGAAAGCTTTGGTTTCTGCATCAACGGCATCAGCTGTGAGCATTGATGTCACAGGAAATGATAATGAGATAGATTTGCTCGTTGCAGAAACAAATATAGTTGGTGATTGGAGTTCGGGCAGCGTAGAAAAAGCAAATGTAATCGGAGTGGCAGAAGGAGGCCTTGAGACAGAGTAATTGGGAGTCTTTGTCGAGAGAGGTGAATGACTGAGACAGTAGACTCTACATGCGTACAGACACTTCCTCATTTCAGAGTGAAATTTGAAAATATAGTGTAGCAAAAGAAAAAGTTACTGAAAACAACTGCAAAGAGCTTTTTTTATTTGGTCAATACCATCCGTCCATTTCCGCACGCTATTCTTGGTAGAGTCACGGGAGTAGAGTTCTCAGACACCTTTGCCATAGAGTCTTGTCAGAAGCAACCGCCGTCATTAGACTTTCTGGCTGGATTCTCGAGCGCGACCAACTGAGACTATGGATATTATTCAATCACCTTGTTCTTGATCTACCAAGAAATTAGCATAATAAGCAAATATATAAATGCTCTGGAACAATTTTGTATTAATAAAGGGAAGTAATTGTTGTATTGCTAAAGGGAAGTAATTTATATGTGAATTACTTCCCTTGACATGCGCATTCAACGGAAAATGCAACTAGCAAAGAGAGGATTGATCGTTTGCAGATTAAATCATATACTACCATTTTAAAGAATACATTGGATAATGCAACTTTAGCTATTGTACATTTGAAAATTAGACAAGATGGTTATCGCTGGAGTGCTATTGGTCACTGGTCAGCACAATTATCCTTGGGATAAATGACAAAGCGAAATATACCTTATGACGAGTTTATAAATTCTCAAAATAGAATGCGAGAGTTCAAATGTGAGCCTATGTAACCAATTTCACTGTAATCGAAATTTTATCAAACATAAATATGAAACCGATATAGATTCATAAAAGTCGAAAAGACTGAAAAAGATATTCAAAGGTATTAAAAATGTTATGTAAAAAAAACAAAAACAATTTGGTCGAGGAGTAACTACTTCGTGGGGAAATGTTCTGAATAAATAATTATATAGTTGGGTTCTATGAAAATACTTAGAAATCCGATACCACATCTGTATTTGGGCTAGTCTATTTAGGATCACTATTGTTTACTTCGAATGTGGAAAGCCCTAGAAAGTGTGATCTAAATATCGAAAGTCATTTGTGAGCCTTTCTGGGTAACTGCATTCAAGTGAGCCACTCTCATTGCAGTCTAGACATCAAGGTGTATATCGCTCATCCTACTTAAATGGTGATTAAAATATTGAACGTCAGAACTCAGTTTAATTCGAAGGATAATGACAACAAGCTTGAACATAGAAAAGAACATCACTTGAATGATTTACGAACTAACAAGGCTGAAGATTGATGTCGCTGCTTTAAATAGACCCTAACAGTTAAGAGAATTTAAAATCTGTTTCAGATTACACTATCTTTTAGAAATGGGAGGAAAAGAGGAACGCCAAGTTCAATGAGTCGATTTTGTTGCTAAAGCAAAAACAGATGATGAAGTATCAACTCACACCAAGAGCAATTAACGACATATTCATGATTTTCCGTATACCATTCTACGTTGAAACTTTCATTACTTGTCGACGCTTCTATGCCCAAATGAGACGCCAATGATGATGTTAAGGACAAATTCTACCATCAACTGAACACCGCCCTCTCCAAAGTAGCAACAAGGAACAAACTAGTTCTGCCTAATGCCAGGATCGAAAGACAAGCGATTATGAGGAAATGTTGCGGGAAAAATGGAAACTACTATGTGAATGGACCTCGGCGGAATTTGAACTCAGACCATAGACAGACGAAATACCGCTAAGCATTCCGTCCGGCGTACTAACGTTTCTGCCAGCTCGCCGCCCTAATTAGAAGGAATATTGATTATAGATGAGATATGCCTTACTCTCGATCCGTCTCGGTATGGCTTTGTACGTATGGGCTTTGTAATGTGCGGGCTTTGTAGGCATGGCTTTGTACGTATGGGCTTTGTAATGTGCGGGCTTTGTAGGCATGGCTCTGTACGTATGGGCTTTGGACTGTTGAACTGAACACGATCTGTGTTTGTGAGAGCTGGAGTGTATGTTACAGTATATTGTTCGATTCATCATTCAGTGATATTCTCTAGTACAGACTTGACTATTAGAGATTTTATAATCCAACTAGGAAATTTCTGAATAGTCTCTCAACTTACTAGAAATGCCTACCAAATCTCCCTCAAATTTCACCCTATTGTCTTAAGAAAAGTAGGACACATTGGATAATGTAGTCCTAGATATACAGAATGTCGAAAAAAGAAAAGAAGGAGTTGGGATGATCATGGCTGGAGAGCCTTTGATCACAGGTTTGCTCAATGAAGGTTAAAATACGATGCTAAACATAACAACGCAAATAAAAATTATAATATTTTAAGTGGCCGTAACGTTTGTTTTGAAAACCGCTTAGTTAATGGCAAAATTACAGAGGGAAGACGTTAATCACACACACACACACACGTATATTTATGCATTCAGTAGGCGAGAGTTAAATGAGCTTATAAAAAACAAATGAATTGTAACTTAAATTCCAACTTCTTCATCCAGGGCAAAGATCATAGTATCGTGAATGGTTATGATAGAAAGAGAAATCCAAATCAAGATGATAAGGTGACAGTAAGGTGGATGAACACAAATTAGGCTATATATACTCTCTTACTCTCTTACTTGTTTCAGTCCTTTGACTGTGGCCATGCTGGAGCACCTATTATTATTATTACTCTCTTTTACTCTTTTACTTGTTTCAGTCTTTTGAATGTGGCTATGCTGGAGCACCACCTTTAGTCGAGCAAATCGACCCCAGGACTTATTCTTTAGAAGCCTAGTACTTATTCTATCGGTCACTTTTGCCGAACCGCTAAGTTACGGGGACATAAACACACCAGCATCGGTTGTCAAGCGATGTTGGGGGGGACAAACACAGACACACAAACACATACACACATACATATATATATATACGACAGGCTTCTTTCAGTTTCCGTCTACCAAATCCACTCACAAGGCTTTGGTCGGCCCGAGGCTATAGTAGAAGACACTTGCCCAAGGTGCCACGCAGTGGGACTGAACCCGGAACCATGTGGTTGGTAAGCAAGCTACTTACCACACAGCCACTCCTACGCCTACTCCTACGTTTTATTTAGTACATATTTATTTTTGTGTGTTGGGTGTAAAATATGTGCGCGCATGCGTAAGTGCGCAGCTTAAAAGTAACCTTGTCTGCAATACACATAACTCTCTTTTGAAGTACCTGAGCCCGTAACGTTTTATTTTCCCCTCTTTCCTTACGATAACTACATTTGTTTTTACTACCAGGCTTCCGGCGAAACATTTTAATCTGTCATGTCAAAATGTTTAATTTCTTTAACAATCCCATAATCGGAGTGTCACATATGGATTGTCGCTTATAGCTAAGTTTTTTAAGAGGTGGTATTGGAAAAAAGAATTTTTTTTTTTCTCAAATTCTATCGGAAATCACCGCTGACACACACGTCGTAAGATTAGAATATACTGATGTAGGCTCTCAAACAGTAGAAATCGACACCACAAGGTCTTGTCAATTTTTCTGTGCTGCCCTTACTTACAAAGACTTCTGGTTCATATTTACTGGAAAATCTTCAGTTTTCTAGGCCAGGGGTTTTCAAACTGTGGTCCCCGGACCACAGGGGTCCGCAAAGACAATACAGGGGGTCCGTGGATAGCAAATACTTTTTATGGGCAATTTGATTCTATATATGTTTTTTAATCGAAATCTTTTAATTGACAATAAACCTATTTGTTAAATACTGTTAAATAAATGAATGTAAAAATGTTATTTTAAGCAAATATTTATGTATAAATTTCATAAGCGTTTATAAGGGGGTCGGTCCCTAAGGTAAAGCCTGAAAAATAAAGGGGTCCGCAAGTCAAAAAGTTTGAAAACCCCTGTTCTAGGCTATACTCAACGTAGAAACATCAGTGGCAGGATACGAATGACCGATCTTTCTGCCTGTTGCTCGTTATACTATCGGTTCTGCCATCTGCACCCTTAGACATCTATGCATATATAATGCATGTATGTATAAATAGGAAGCGGTTCTTAAAAGACATCGTTTTCTTCAAAGACCGAGAGATAAGCGAGATTTGTTAAAGATCAGTGAAGCGTTCAGCAGTTACTCATTACATTTGCAGAACTTTCCTTGTGATTAAGTTTACATATGTACAGATAGCGCATACATAACCTCTTAGATAAAATACTTTCTTCATACATTAGTAAATACAATGTTACTATTATTGAAATGTTACGCCTCCATTCCGACTACACTAAAACAAGCAATCAACTACATGGCGTGTCTTTTCCCCCAATTACTAATGAAATGTCATTCAGATTGATTTCCTCTCTGTGGGAAGCTGTTTGTATTTATACCATGAAAGTTGACTAGAGCTGCTGTTTCATTAAACTATTCGCTGAAACCTTGCACTCGCCTGTCCAACCGCTCTCTCTCTCTCTCTCTCTCTCTCTCTCTCTCTCTCTCTCTCTCTCTCTCTC
>NC_069000.1:17569670-17570949 GCF_001194135.2 Octopus bimaculoides
CCCCCCCCCCCCTCTCTCTCTTCTTCCTTCACTTTTCTTTTAACCCTTTTTCTCTTCACATCAAAAAGTCACTCCAAAACAAAACGGATAAATACAGTTAAGAGATCAAATATCAAAATCAAGGCTGCCAAAGAGATCTTAAGGAATCTTCTAGAGCATGTACATGCACACACACCAAGAAAATCTTTGTGATATGAAGGCTGTTTCCCAGGTTCAGTCCTACGGCGTGGCACCCTGGGCAAGTGCCTTCTACTATACCCATGGGCCAACTAAAGCCTTGTGAGTGGATTTGGTAATGGGAAACCGAAAGAAGTTTATCATGTGTGTGTGTGTGTGTATCTGTGTCTGTACCCCACCACCGCCTGACAATCGGTGTTGATGTGTTTACGTTCCCGTAACCTACCGATTCAGCAAAAGACACTGATAGAATAAGTACCAAGCTTATAAAGAAAATAAGTAATGAGGTCGATTCTTCAAGGCGTGCCCCAGCACGGCCGCAGTCTAATGACTGAAACAAGAAAAAGATAAAAAGTTATAAAAATATAAATTTTAGATCGAAATACAACCGTATTTTACCTACTTTGATATGTTGATCAATTATGCTTCCTCTTCGATTCCTCTCGTATTTTCCCGAAATACCTTTTGCTAACAACTCCTTTCCCAAGTCCATCTTTTCCGGTTTCACCTCCCATATAATTCATTCTATATCATGTCTCTTTATATATTGCTCTGCGTAAAATCTACCTTTTACAGCCTCCTCTTTTCGATACTGTTTATCGGCGACAATATTCCATCAACGTATGGCGTTGAATGTGGTAAAATAGTTACATTAGTCATAAAGCAAGATATTGCGGAGGAGAGAAAGATCAATAAACACAGGGGCCTGGCCAACCACTATCAGTTTGTGCCGGTTGCCGTCGAGACGTCAGGAGTTCTAGGACCCCGTACTACCGATTTCCTCTCAAAAATAGAAATAGCGGCAGTCCGTCGGAAAAGGGAACACCGCGAAGTGGAATGACTGTTGCAGCGAGTGCCGCTGGCCGTTCTTCGCGGCAACGCCATCACAGTCATTACCGCGGGACTCGGCTGAGCACGCCATCTGTTTTGGGGTATTTGACCCATCAACCCTTCCCTCTCCAACTTCTCCAGCTTTACTCCACTTCTTTCTTTTCTTTTCTCTCTTTTCTCCCCGTTTCTTTGTATTTAAATGTTATATAAATAGTACTAGGCTTACAAAGAATAAGTCCTGGGGTCGATTTGTTCGACTAAGAGCGGTGCT
>NC_069000.1:17571755-17572848 GCF_001194135.2 Octopus bimaculoides
AAGAATCTAAAATCGAAACTGATTTGTGGACACGGTCTCTTCTTTCTTTCCTGCCTTTCTCACACATTCTCAACTTTCGGCATTTGCCTCACTCACTCTCTCTCTCGCACACAGACACACACACACACACTTTCCTTGCCACTTTCACACTTAATTCATTTGTCTGACTGTGTCACTCATCTCTCCCATCCCTCATCCCCCACTCTTCCCACTCTCTTTCTCTCTCTATCTCTATCCATCTATCTATCTGTATCTCCTTCCTTTTTCCTTTCTTCCCAAAACTACATCAATTCCTACAAAACATACCAAAGTATTTTTAATTATGTTTGTCTACAATACATTTCATATTCTAGTCTTAGCTTCAGGCTTAAAATATCTGCCAGATGTAAGACTAAGTATAAAAATATATATTATAAAATATTCGCACAATCTTTCCTTATACCCTCCTTATATTCTCCTCCCTTATTACAAAACGATCTCCTTCGCTCATTCTCGGTAGACTTCTTCATCTCTTTCTCTATAATATAATCCGACCCTGTCTGATATTTCAGTCGCTCCTTCTTTTCTTCCCAACTTCTCTCTCGTCCAACACTTTCTCTCCAACTTTTAATCTCTTTCCTATCTTTATACGTTGTGCTTGACACGCTTTGTTCATTCTCATACTTCACAAATTACAGTCAACACCTACGTAGCGATTGATATAAATCACGTGGTATGACATGTATAATATAATAATCCTTTCAAATATAGGCACAAGGCCTGAAATTTGGGGGAGGGGGATAGTCGATTACATCGACCTCAGTGTTTCACCAGTACTTAATTTATCGATCCCGAAAGGATTATAGGCAAAAATCGACCTTGGCGGAAATTGAACTCAGAACGTAGCGACAGGCGAAATACCACAAAGCATTTCGTCCAGCATGCTAACGATTCTTAGACCACCAACTCGAGGAAAAGTTCTAGGGCTTAAGACGTCGCATACGGCGTATCTTGTGTATTTTCAGGCCCGACCAACTCCATCCTCCCGCTGGTCAGATCACACCGTATTTATTTCAGAAAGGGAAACTCAAGAGAAAAGTAGAAGGAGAGAATG
>NC_069000.1:17573438-17574258 GCF_001194135.2 Octopus bimaculoides
GGTATTGTATCAGTCATGCAGTTATGCTGGGATATCGCCTTGAAGAATGTTAGTCGACTGAATCGACCCCAGTACGTTTTTAAAGTCCGGTGCTTATTCTATCGGGTCTCTATTGTCGAACCGCTAGTTTACAGGAACATAAAAATACCAACACCAATTGTCAAGAGATGCTGGGACACACACACATACACATACATTACAAAGCCCCATTAGGGTTTAAATAAGAATGCAAACTCATTCTTTCAATACTATTGGTGTGCAGCAAAAGAGAAGAGAAAGTATCCTAACGGAATGCGTCACGATTTGTAAACCGCTCCTCAGAGAAAAGCGAATCTGGCTTCCTTCCAAAATCAATTTCATAATTCAGTTTCTGTACAAAACAGTCATGAATTAGGCTAGAGTCGTTTTGGCTAGACTAATTTGCATATTTACCGCTTTCGACTGCTCGTCATTAATTAATATTTATGCACAACGCAGCGTAAGTCAGAACTGAAATAAATTTAGATATTACAAAGTCTCACTGTGAGTTAAATGAGAATATAAACATTCTTCGTATGCTATTGATGTAAAGGCAGGAAAAATGAGGGAGTTTCCTTGCAGACTATTCCATGATTTGTTGAACGATTCTCTGAGAAAACTTTATGTAGTAAACTGGCCTATGATTAAGGAAGGAAGGCGAGTAGTACGAAACTAATGTTAACTGCGGATGCAAATGAGGGGACACCAAAGCACCTTCTTTAAGGAGTGCATACATACCCAATTATGCCAGTTTTATACACACACACACACACACACACACACACACACACACACACACACA
>NC_069000.1:17574739-17578536 GCF_001194135.2 Octopus bimaculoides
TTTTTTTTTTTTTTTTTTAATGTTTCGAGAGATGTAATCTTTAAAATCATGTTGACATCCCAAAACCAAAGTGAAACCAGCTCTTGAAATCATAACTCTGGACAAAAGACAAATCTCACAGAGAGGAACTACAGAATAGCAAAACGTATTGCAACTAGAAATCATTCGAGCAAAAGTAACAGCAGAGCTAAGCCACCACCTTGCTAACTCTTTATCAACCAAAACCAAAACCGTTCGTCGTGAGGTCCGTAAAGCCACGAGAAGGCTGCAATTGCTGAACTTCTCCTGTTCCCCATCAACATAAAAAATTGTGCCTGGATTATTGGTCTATGACTCAACGGCATAATGTCTTCGAGGAACGGCTCAAAATTTCCCTAACAAGTGTTCGGAACCTGTACAGGTCAATTCCCCGATCTATTAAAGTTGTGACTGATTCAAAACGTGGACTAATTCCTTATTAAAAATTATAAATTTCATTTAACAAGGAATTTTCATTATTTTGACCAATCCTTGTATGTACGTACGAATATATTTTTATATGTATATTTGTGTGTATGTATGTATGTATGTCTCTAGGTACGTAGCTGTGTGTGTGTATGCATGTATGTATTTATGCACATAATTGTTAAATATACCTACTAAGTAAGAATTTGGTATTACTAAACTATTAATAGATTTATAATAGGCGGATATTTCAAACATACTTAGAGACAATATATAAATATATAGCGAAGGACGTCTCCAAACGTTCAAAAAGCACGCCCCCAGGAGAAAACAGAAAAATGCCATTAGTAACAACTATTTATGAAAATGACAATAAATTAGACAAATAAACAAATAATACGCAAAGACGGAAAGAGAGAGAGAGAGAGATACAGACAGACAGAGACAGAGACAAACAAACAGAAACAGAGAGAAAGAGAGAAAGAAAGAGAAGAAAAACAAAGTTAATCTGAGAGTGAGACAATACCCACGAGTTCAAAATTCAAAAGCAACAGTACATACAGTAAGACGCATAGGTCCAAAGCAATTGCAGCACAGAAGACTTATTTAGCCTTTCACAAACACACAAACTGTTAACTCAACACAACCAGTTATGTAGTAGTGTCAGAGAGTGCGATGAAAATTTCGACACTACGTAATAAATGATTTACGGTAAGGTTAACAGTTCATGTATGTTTTTGGATGGTTAAAATGAGTCTTTCACGCTGTAATTGCCTCAGTTTCAACACACGGCCTTAGATGAAACCATTTACTAGTTATATACTAG
This sequence comes from Octopus bimaculoides, assembly GCF_001194135.2. Lineage (NCBI taxonomy): Eukaryota > Metazoa > Mollusca > Cephalopoda > Octopoda > Octopodidae > Octopus > Octopus bimaculoides. Next base: position 17,576,010 of record NC_069000.1, read on the forward strand.
TTATATAGCTGGGGGCGGTAGGGGCGGTCCACCCCGGGTGGCACTTTTAAAGGGGCACCACTTTGGGGTCTGCTGTAGGCAATGTGTTTTTGTGGGGTCCGAGGGTTCGGCAAATGGAAGGGTCGTCCCGGGCGGCACACACTCTAGCTACGCTGGTGGATATATACAACCTGGTACCACGGGTCCAAAATTCACTCCCATACAAAATAATTTACTGTAACATTGACTCATGAGGTAAAACGCCTCCTATAGGCTTTTTGCCCGAACAACGGGGTAAGAAGCCCATTCGTTGATCTTTGTTTTTCTGTTTCTTTTATTTATTTATTATTTTTTTTTTAGTTAGAGAAGTTTCACAATCAAAACTACATGTTTTTAATTAGGCACGACTTTTTGCATACGTTACAATGAAAAGTTTCGTTTTGATATGTTTCGAGCTGGTTATGAGATATTTTCCTTAAGGGAGAGCTTTTTATCCCAGTCAACTCTACAATATGCATACATAAAATATTTGAGAAATATGTTAAGGGAAAAATAAGAATCGTAGTGTCGTAGTAGAGTACGTTCTTACCACGAAAGATGTCGACTGCTGTGTGGGGGGTAATGGAGTTGGAATGAAAGTTACTGGGATGATGAAGGGACACTATCTTTTATCTTTAGTTCATCGTCATCAACATCTGCTGGCGGGGGCGAAGAACTTATCCAAAGCTGTTTGATGTTTATAGCGTCATATCTTTAGTACAGGTCATTGTGGAAACTAAGCTCGTTGTAAATTCATCTTGTAATTTTTATGTTAGGTTCACAATTAGGGTCGTTATCAGCAAAATTTGAAGAACTTCTACATAATATTCTTCCTTGCTGTCAATTTAAGTGGAGTTATTGGACTTTCCGCATGAGTACAACTTGGGGGACATGAGATAGTGGATCTTTGTTGTATGCAGGAAGAGGAAGAACACGACTAGAACATGACCTTTTACCCTAGAATTAGGGGTACTCTCTACACAAGGTAAGAATTTCATCACCTTTAGTAGAGCTAGGATCAGGTGCAACAGCAGTTCTTCTCTTAGTGCAGCATAGCAAAATCCTGCCACAACATCTTATATTAGACAAGGAGTTGACCAGACGTCAACTCCGAATGGCATTATTTCCATGAGTTGATAACAGTGTCTTATTAAAAACTAGCACAAATAAAACACAACACACAAAGAGGAAAAGGACGAAGAAAGAAAACGAAAAAAAAACCAAGGATAAAGTATGAAAAATGTAAGTGAAGACACAGATTCAGTAAACTGATGATATTAACTGAAATAATAAAGAGAAGACAGATAATGAAACAACATCATAGATACGTGAATGACCAGAAGCCGATTTGAACAACTTACTCGAAGCCAATTCGAGTCAGAAATGAATTTACGATCAAAAATTCGTCAATTTGTAATTTTAGTATTATTACGTCATAACCACTTCATGAATTTAGATTTTTATTTATAACCGAGAAAAATCTTCAATTTTTATCTAGTTTTATGACGTCATAATCACGTAATCTATATTTTCGGGAGAATTGTTATTGTGTGGGTAGGAGTTAGTTACAGTCATTTATGTTCTGAGTTTAAATCCTGCCGAAGCTGACTTTGTCTTTCATTTTTCCGAAGGTCGACAACAATTTTGTCATTTGTTCCCCTTGCAAGTTTGAGGTCATCTATGCGTCGATTTTAGAATTAAACGATGCTGATATTTGAACTAGCAGAATCGTTACCGCACCAGAAAAAATGCTTAGCGGCGCTTCTTCCAACTTTACTTTCTGAGTTCAAATGCTATCGAGACATCGATATAATAAGTACCCGTTGGACACTGGAGTCGATGTAATCCGGTCTCCTGAAATTGCTGGCCTTGTGCCAAAATTTGAAATTAAACTTGAAACCAATATAGAAATATTTCTCTACTATTGTTTGCTGCGCTCTCCTCATAGATTACCGACATTCAAAGTTATTCCCACTGACCATGAGCAGGAGTAGTGGGGGATCATCATAGCCATGTGGTGAGAGGGATTCTTCAGGGTTTGAATAAATGTAACAAAAGCAAAGTTTGAAGGAAATATTAACCATTTTTCATACTTTCTAGGAATAAGCAGATAGGAAATAACAACTGCTACTCAAAGACAAAAATCGTATAACACATTATTATCAACCAATTAGGCAGAAATATATTCAGCAGGATTTTTCGCTGTTTTTTTTTTTTGTTTTTTTTTTCTTGTTTTCACTTCTGAATTGTGATAAGAAGTTTGTCGTCAATTCAACAGTATTGAAATGCTTTAACTTTTCATACTTTCAGAGTCGATAAAATAAGTACCAGTTGAACACTGAGGTCGATTTAATCGCCTATCCGCCTCCCCAAAATCGATGGCCCTGTGCCAAGATTATAATATATGCTTGTTATAACTTTGACAAGCACAAATTTACTCTTATTTAGTCATTGAAAAGGATGTATTTCTCACTTGTTCAAATTACATACTCCACCCCTTAATAAAACA
>NC_069000.1:17578566-17582139 GCF_001194135.2 Octopus bimaculoides
CACTGAGGTCGATTTAATCGCCTATCCGCCTCCCCAAAATCGATGGCCCTGTGCCAAGATTATAATATATGCTTGTTATAACTTTGACAAGCACAAATTTACTCTTATTTAGTCATTGAAAAGGATGTATTTCTCACTTGTTCAAATTACATACTCCACCCCTTAATAAAACAGTCTTCTGATATTTCGTCAGTTGTTTACTTGTCCGCTTGATGTCATATTCAAATCTACGAGGGTGAGTCAAAAAAGTAATGCCATTTTCTTTAGGACATGTATAATTACCTACACAGGAACATGAAGCTAGTCCTCTGTGGATCACATCACTACTTCTCAATAGCAATGTTCCACCTTCGAATGAGAGCATGTATCCCTGCCCCGTAAAATTCTGTTGACTGTTCTTTGAGCCACTTCCTCACTACAGTTTTCACTTCCTCGTCAGTGGAATAATGTTTGCCTCTCAAATCCTCTTTCGTGGTGCCGAAGAGATGATAGTCTGAAGGCGCTAAATCTGGTGAGTGTGGAGGTAGTGAAGAAGTGGCTCAAAGAACAGTCAACAGAATTTTACGGGGCAGGGATACATGCTCTCATTCGAAGGTGGAACTTTGCTTTTGATAGAAACGGTGGAACACTGCTATTGAGAAGTAGTGGTGTGATCCACAGAGGACCAGCTTCATTTTGATGTATGATACATATTCTTGTGTTGGTAATTATACCTGTCCTAAACAAAATGGCATTACTTTTTGACTCACCCTCGTATATCCATTTTCTTCATCTTTTTCTTTCAACGTTGATAACACGTACATCCTGAAATTTTAGCTCAGCGCTTTGTTTTCAGACTTTTTTTCATTTTCACTTCGTGGTTTTGCTTACATAAGGAATTATAACAGAATAGTTTGGGGCGTTGAATAATAGCAAGACTCACTACAGTATTTCTAAATGTTAATCACCAAACTGTACTGTAAATAAAAGGACCAGTTTTTTTTTTTCTATAACTATACATCAAATTTTGGACACAGTCGTCACTGATATATTTCTCTCCTTACACATATATTCTGAAATTTTATTTTTCTCTTTAATAATTGAAGATTGAGTAAAACTGTTTAAATTGAAATCCTTGTTCATTGAAGCTTCAGATTCGCTAGTGTCTTCTGAATCAATAATATTATATTAGTTTTATGAGGCATACGCTTATTCATATTCGAATCAACATTACATGTGTGTGTGTCTGTATTTGTGTTCCACCACCACTTTCGTATTGTACTCATTTTAGTGTGGGTTAATATTTTACAAAATGTCTCAGAAACTGAAAGGTTCTTTGAAGCTATTCTATTTTTGAATCATGGCGCCGTGTGAAGAAAATTGTCATGACAACGGTTTGTTTACTAACAAGAGAATTTTTTTCCACGCTTCCCAGTAGATTTTGTGCAATAGAAATAATATTACGCGTGGGCAGAAGACTTCTTTTCCTCGTTCATTTACTTTTTGGTTAATTTTTGAAGCTCAAAACACTAAAAGGGTCTTCAAAAGCTATGTTTGAATAATAGCGCCAGTTAGAGAGAAGTACCATGGCGTTGATTTATTTGCTAACATATTGAGAGGAAATCTTCACGAAAACCGTATTTCCCTGTGGATTTTGATCTATAAGGATAATATTCCACGTGCAGTGATGATTTTTCCGTTTATTAATCTTCAGTTAAAGTGATACATGGTTCGGAATATTTTTGAATGATCTTCGTCTTGTATTTTTTACATGTTTCAGCCAGCAGACTGCGACCATGCATAGAGTGAGAGAGAGAGAGAGAGAGAGAGAAGATATGTATATCTGTCTATATCTGCAATGTTGGTTAAAAATTCTGTATATATATATATATTGTAGTATATAGTATAGTAACTATAGATAGATATGTCACACCATAGTCTAGTGATATAATACTCTACTGATACCATAATCCAGTGCATCTTGTCTCATGGTCGGGTGGTCAGCGACTAAACCGTCAACCACCCTATTCGAGAAATCAACAATTAACCAAGTTTGGAGAAGAGATTGGCGCTACACGATTTCATGTCTAATGAAAGACTGCTTTCAGACGCAGTGAATTTAGATTGTATCTCTTGCTATGCTAGTGTTAGTGCAATTAAGCTAATGAGAAGTTGTGCAAAAATAATTAAATAAGAAAGTAATTATGTGGCAAGGAGGAAACGATAGTACTCATTGACTAATATCATTTTAATTTTTCGGTGTCAACTCTTAGATATATGTCGGTGTTATTTTGACCTCAAAAAATGGCGAGCTGGCAGAACCGTTAAACCACTAGACCAAATGCTTAGCGACATTTCTTGCAGCTCCTTACATTCTGACCCCAAATCCCGCTGAGGCGATCTTTGCCTTTCATATTCTCGGGATCGATGAAATAAAGTAACAGTCAAGTCCTGGGTCAATGTGGTCAACTATTTCCCTTTCTGGCACCTTTGCGTTTTCTATAGCTCCCGGATGACCAATGCCTTCTGAGTGGATTTGGTAAACAGAAACTGAAAGAAGCCCATCGAGTGTATATGTCTTATGTATGTATGTATGTATGCATGTATGTGAGCATGGGCAAATGTCTTTTACCATAGCTCCTAGCTGACCAAAGCCTTGTGAGTAGATTTGTGAGTAGATTTGGAAACTGAAAAAAGACTGGCTTGTGTGCATGTTTGTGTGTATATTTATTGTCACTCACCACCGCTTGACAACCGGTGTTGGTTAGTTTGCGTCCCCGTAACTTAGCGGTTCGACAACCAGTAGAATAAGCACCATGGTTTAAAAAATTAATACTATTATAGATTTGTAAAGCTATACGCAAACAAACTAGTGGAGACGAGAATACATTTATCAAAGGTTTATTACTTTACGTACATCAGGGCTTAAGTCGTCAGTTATTTCAGTTTAGTTCACTCAGATTCGTTTCACACTCACTGTTGACATTCTTTTGTTTTCCTTCTCCTACCGGAAGTCCCTTTTGTTTTTCTGCTGACCAACTTCCTAGCTAGCCCGCAGCGAAGTTTCTGTCTACAGTTCGTCTGTCACGAATCCTGCTCTACACTAGGATCAATTTGTTCGACTAACTCCTTGGCTGCAGTTCAATGGCAGAAACAAATAGAAAAGAAAATAAAGAAGTACTAAATCTAGAATACATTATTGAAAGAATCATGCTCATTTATTATAACGTTAATGTGTGGCTTGAGAAAGATTTGGTTGCTATTTTAGCAGGTCGAACGATCACGTACATCTTCCACCTTTTATTAACTCGAGATTACGTATGCTGAATTGAACAGTAACTGTCATAGTCCCCATTTGTGTTATTCTTCGTCTACATATTTATAGATAATGAATATGTTATACAGAGTGAAGATAGAGATACACTGTCATATTTGTAATTAAATTCGTTTTACGTTTATGATAATATATATATATATTGCAGAATAAATTGTATGTATCTGCCAACAGCAGCTGTAGAAGATATATAGAAGACAAAAGTTGTGTTGTGAATTATGAGTGGGTAGTACCTTGTGTGTGTGTGTGTGTGTGTGTGT
>NC_069000.1:17582224-17585693 GCF_001194135.2 Octopus bimaculoides
GTGTGTGGATGTAGGGGTGTAAGTGTGCGTGTATGCAAATATAATTAGATGTGTATGTAGAGTTGTGCTGGGAATTGAGTGTGGGTAGTAACCTCTGTGTGGGTATCTGTGTACAAATATAATTAGATGTATACACACGCGCGCGCAAGTGTCTTCTACTATAGCCTCAGGCCGACCAAAGTCTTGTGAGTGGATTTGGTAGACGGAAACTGAAAGAAGCCCGTCGTGTGTGTGTGTGTATATATATGTTTGTATGTTTGTGTTTGTTCCCCCCACCATCGCTTGATAAACCGATGCTGGTATGTATACGTCCCCGTAACTTTTAGTGGTTCGGCAAAGGAGACCGATAGAATAAGTACTAAGCTTATAAAGAGTAAGTCCTGGGGTCGATTTGTTCGACCAAAGGCGGTGCTCCAGCATGGCCGCAGTCAAATGACTGAAGCATATAAAAACAATAAGAGAATATATTTCCCACATTCGTAATCTCTGTATTTTTCCACGTGCACAAAAACAAAATTCGAAAAACAGTTAAAAATTAGGAAATTTCGGCGAGGAGAGGGGGAATTATAATTTTGAAAATATGATTTGTGGGCAAAATCATATTAACTCCGTTTTATTCCATGAAACAGTACATAGTTTGTGATCCTTCTTAAGAACATAAATCACGTTCATGCAAATTTTACCTCCCCTTACTTCTGGACAAACAATAACTTTCATTACACCAGTAATCCACTCCACTATATATCAGCTAACAGAATGCATTACGCTTATCAAGACAGAACATAGCCAAATCATTCACAGTTTACTGTTTCTTCTCATAATAACGGTATACAAATTGACATATGAATTTTTCCACATCTTTTCATTCGTTATTAAAAATGAAATTATACAATGTACAACTTTAAATTGCTATGTCTTCCATCTTATATGTTCCTTAATCGTTCGCTTTTTTCATCCATGTCACCAAAGCGAAAACATTCTCATTTATCTCCACAAACGAAGGAAGCAAAGAAAACTGCCTCTATTCTTGCTCAAGAAAACTCACTTCAGCAATGCCCAAATGTGTAATATTTCAAAACGATCATCAATGGCGGAAGTTCTGTTCTAAACTACACTTATTGTCTGGGATGAATGCACGATGGCACACCGTGGTGCACTAGAAGCCCTTGATAGGTCACTAAGGGATATTAGAAACAATACTGTTGTCATGGGAGGAGAAGGTTAACTGCTGTCTTTGCAGGGGATTTCCATCAAATACAACATCTTAGATTTCCGATATAACGGATATATAATTGTTAAAGAGGGCAACAAACGCTAAGGAAAGACAAACATCTCAAGTCATATACGTTATTATTACTGGAAGAATTTAAGTCTTACAGTTGTTTCTGGATATCCCAAAGTATGGGATATTCTGTGATCGGAAACAAATAGGGAAAATGTGAAAGACGTGGGGGGTAGGGGGGATGTGGGTGTCGGATGGAGGTGTACATATATATATATATATATATATATATATATATATATATATTTAGCAGAAGCAACAGAGCAACTATCTTCATTTTCTTTTCTTCTTTTATATAGCTCTACAAAGCGTCAATTCACTATTCTATCATTACCATGCGGGCAGACACTATAACGACATTCATCGCCACTTTAATGCTAGCTTTATTGTAATTGATGATGGTACACCCTCCACGTCTTGAAACTCACCTTCTGTCGTCTGTTTTCTCCATTACCACAACTCCTCCAACTATTTATCAAATAGAAAGAGAAAAATGTATGTTTGTGTGTAGGAAAGGGGAAAAGAACAAGTGAAAATGCCATTGTCTTTTGTTACGACTTCCTGTGGGTTTTGAAATTTTTCTAATATTTTTTGATTGCATTTTCTTTGAGACCAGAATAACGTTAGCTTTTCGTGTACTTCTCTTTCTCGTGTCTACTGACCTGATTTTCTTTTTATTACTAACATGGCTGTAGGAATGACTTTTGTCATAATCACCACATATTTATATAATTTCATCCAAATATTTTTAGGTATGTTTCTATGTATAAATTTAATGGTATTTATAAGTACGGAAAAGGACACAGGAGTTTGTTGAGATTTTGATAAACAACAATTTATTCTTTTCGTATACAAAAAAAAAAAATGAATGCTGTCGTTACTACGAACGACAAAACTTCGAGTGAGTTTTTGTTCGTGGTGAAGTTGTAGCAGCAGATAAAGTGTTAAGTTGCTTGCCGTCTACTGACTTCTGCCATTCGCCCTCCAACTATTCATTGCCTTTGTGTTGTCAGCTGCTGTCTGCCGTCTCTGTTGGTCAACTCCAGTCATGGTGTGTCGACTTTTACGCTGGTTTATACGCTCAGAAGGAAACGCGCCAAAGGAAAAGATTATTACCGGAACCTATTCGATGCGAGGTCGTGATTGGCCGGATTTTGTTGATCACATGGGCAATATTCTTACGAATCGGGATATCGTGCGATTGCTGAATATTCCAGCTTCATACACACACACACACATACACATATAGAAAATATATATAGGGTAGAAAATTTTTCTACCAGTGGCTAGCATGCATAAAATAGTCAATAGGCAACATATTTTTCTAATATATAAAGATGAGACATGTCCCATTATTATACGTTAATTATTAGCGCCCTTGCTGATGGAAAACACGGATAACAAATTATTTTATTTGTTCATTAATATTCGAAACCTAGGTACAAGTGGGTAACTATTGAAAATGTTTTTATTTTTCATCCCCTTCGAAATTACTCTTAACCGTGGCTTGGGCTTTGACTGCTCCTTTTAGCAAGTAAGGTTAGGGTCACCTCTTTTGTGTATAAATGTACACTCATTTTATATGTGTATGTATAGTTAGCAGATAAATGTGAAGCAAGGTGGAGGAAAATAGTACTCGAATACCGGAGGTAGAGTAATAATGCTTATTATTAAAGCTGCAAAATCATCACAAAAATATCACAAAAATCTTATAACGAAGATGGAGTAAATGTTGAAATGAGATATATACGACTTGAGATGAAATGAATTTGTAAGCAACGGTTTATTCTCGTTATAAAATACAATGGTTGTCATACATGAATTAACATAACATAACAGGTTATTACAAAGATGTGTGAGAGAACTTCGTGGTTAGGCTGGACTGTTGATGTTGTAGACATAGTTGACGTACTGTTGGTGGTGTGTAGAGGCAGCTGTTGGTCGTGTAGTGTTCATACAGCACTGATGTAGACAGGCGTCTGGTGGAGATGAATTGCGTGTGTGGTCAGTGGTGAGTGCCAAAGACCTAGAACAGTCGAGAACTGCCGTACTTATAGGGAATAGTAGGCTCCCAGAAGCTGGTGATTAATTTCCCGCGTAAGAAAAAATAAACTGTTGCGCCAACGTGATTGGACAACCTTTAAGCCGACCAATACAAACAACAGGTTAATCACGAGGTCATGTGAC
>NC_069000.1:17586338-17594003 GCF_001194135.2 Octopus bimaculoides
ATATATATATATATATATATACAGTACACTTATACATGTGTGTGTGTATATAGACGCATACATACTTATGTATATTCGCGCGCACATATATTTTTAAAAAATTATTAATCTGTAGCAGGAATATTTAGATGTCCCAAAACACCTTGGAATCGAAACTGGATTGCTAAGTTTCAGCAATCAATAACAAGTACTAGGATCGATTCATTCGACTAAAAGTTATTGAAGGTGGTGCCCCAGCACGGCCTCACTCAAATGATTAAAACAAGTAAAAGATATGAGATAAAAGATCTATAATCTCTGTGGTTATAATACAGAGTTTTCGTCTAATGTAAATGTTGTTGCGCCACTTACGATCTTTTATCGTTTTACATATTCCCTTACAATTACTTCTTTCGGTGATTTAGAAGTCAAAAATAAGCTTAAGCGATACCCGATGAGTTTTTAATGACAGACGAAACTAGATGGTTCAATCCTCATTCCAAGCTGACTAAATCCCGGTGATTTAACCACAATGTCTAATTTCAAAGCGAGACTAAGTAATATACTTATTAGACATATTGTAAATATATAAGTAGACACAAATGTGTCTACGTATACATATTTATTTTTATTCTCTAATATGATAACTAAATACGAACGGAAAGCTTAAAATACAATGGAATAATTCAGAAATACATAGTTAACTTTGCCGTGACACACTTAACCAGTCAGATATGTTCTTAGTTGCTCATAATTGTTCAAGGTTTTAGGGGTTAAAAACTTAAACAGAACTAAATACTTGAATGCACACGATAAAATATGCCACTGGTGCTTCAGCCAAGCACTTAAGTTAACGTCTGTTGCTAAATTGAACAACTCTCTCCACCACCTCTCACTCTCTCACTCTCTCTCTCACACGCACACTTTCTCTTCCTCTTTCTCTCTCTCTCGCTCACGCACACACTTTATCTTCACCACCTCTCTCTCTCTCTCTCTCTCTCTCTCTCTCTCTCTCTCACACACACACACACACACTTTCTCTTCCTCTCTCTCTCTCTATTTACTTCTCTATATACCTATCAATATATCTTTCTCTGTCTACCTATCTATCTACCTATCTATCTACCTATCTATCTATTTATCTATATATATATATATATATATATATATGCCAATGTATCTATCTATCTGTTTATCTATCTTTCTGTCTGTCTGTCTCTGTCTGTCTGTCTCTCCATCTATTTGTCTATGTGTGTGTGTGTGTGTGTGTGTGTGTGTGTGTGTGTGTGTTTATCTATGTCTATGTATATTTATACATCTACCTATTTGTCACACACTCATTCAAACTCTTTCAGGTTCTCACTCACACACACACACACACACACACATACGCGCGCGCGCACACACACTTGTGCACACGTTATCTCTAGCATGAAACTTAATAATGTCTCTGAGACATTTAAGATACTTGTGTGAACTCCACTTAAAATTTTGGTGGCATTTAGTGAGATTAGTTAAAAAATAACGCCAGTAAAATGTAACTAAGGCGGCATCATCAATGACAATTGTCACAGCTGTTCTAACAAAGACAACAACACCAATAACAATAACAATTACAGCAACTGTTTCAGCAACAATTACAGCAATATCGCGAAGAACAACAATAGAACTTAAAATGAAAGACCACCTGGTCATTTAAAGGATATACTGTGATACTGCAACCAAACACGAAAACTTTGGCAGTCCTTACCTCCACGTGCAAATCTTTCCCCGTACTTCACCACCAAACACACCTCTATATCACCACTCAAAAAGGAAATCCTTCCTACACAGACCGGAGATATCTTCAACAATAGAACTTAAAATGAAAGACCACCTGGTCATGTAAAGGATATACTATGATACTGTAACAAACACGCCAGATTCATTATGAATTATGTCAACCTTTTCTAGACCTCACTACCAGCCATCAATCTCTACACATCAAGCCATAATACATTAGAAGAACACAAAATAGTGCACTCCCCATGAACGCAAATCAGACCAAGGGACACAATTAATCAAAAATACTTAAAATGAAAGACAATTTGGATATGCAAGAAGCACAATATGTTGTCGCAGTAAGCTTCAAATCCCCACCCCTCATACACGGACAAACATTTGCTGCCACGACATAAGAAACTACATTCAAATACACAGACTCCTAGAACACTTACGCCATACGCGCGTGCGCAGACCATTTAATCGATTCTGTTCCAGGCTAAAAGAATCAACATCTTAAGAATCACGCCAAATGATTCTCAACCATTTTTTTTTTTTTTTGCTTTTAGACCCCATTGATTTCTGTTTTACTCTACTGCCTTTCCATAGCCATTCCATGTATATAAACAAAATCTCACTGTATTTTTTTTTTAATTAATTGTTATTAGGAATTGTATAAAAAAATTAAAATATTTTGTGTATATATTTTGTAGAAGTATAAGAAATTATGTAGAAGTATAAGCAATTTATTGCACATAAATTTTAACAAAATCTTATATGGACCCCAGTTGAGGACCACTGATCTATACTGTCGCTTCACTTGCTAGTCAGCGGAGGCGGTGGTGACGGCGGCTACGTCAACATTATCTCTGCTATTCTACTCGGACAAACATAAACAGCACACATGCACAGAAATAACTACAGTATCAGGCGCTTCACTAACCTCAAACACTAAGCTGGGTCGCTCGTCATAAATAATTGTTTCTACAAGGCCTGCAATTATGGAGGAGAGGGATAACGAATTACAACGATCACAGTGCTTAACCGGTACTTATTTTATCGATCTCTGAAAAGATGAAAGGCAACGTCGATCTTGATGGCATTTGAACTCAGAACGTAAAGTCCGCAGAAAGGCCGTCAGCATTTTGTCCGACGCAATAACGATTCTGCCAGCTGGCAGCCTTTGTTCACTGTAAAGTGGCGACCCCGACGTGATTATATTTCGCATGTATTCATTAAATTTTGGTAATCGCCGACTCAAGAACAACAGCCTTCGTTATATCACCATAAATAATAAATGCAGAGAAACAGCATCTGTCGCACTCTCGCCTAGTTCTCGTTGCCCACTTCTGCAGTGGCTAGTAACTAAATCTACAGATACCCCAGTGAACTCAGAAATCGCTGCCAAATTTCCCTCAAGTAATTCTACAGTGTTTCAAGGAGAAAAGCACATTAGTTGATGCACTCCAAGATATAACATCTGAATAAAATATGGGAGCGTCATGGCTTGAACGCCTTTGTCCATAAGTATCCTAAACTGAACCTTTGGTACGAAGCAACAACAACAAAAGATGAGCTAAACATGGAGTCAATATTAGCTCGTTTGACCAGTTAGATATAGCACCCAAATACCTTCAAATTACCACCTATTGTCTTGAAAGAAGGACAAATTGAGCAGTGTAGTCATAGATGTACAAAAAGCCGGAATGACCAAGGTGCAAATGCCTTTCGTCTGAAGTCTCTTCAATCAAGGATGACCCGGAGCTAAACTACAACTCACAAACAGAAATAGACGGGCGAATAATGGAGAAAGTACATATCACACTGCTTGCCATGCTATTAAACAGTGCATGTCGGAATGATACAGTGCGGTCCTTATCTGGGAACTGATATGGTGTAACTGGAACGAGAGATATGAGGGACGTGCCTGCATACGCAACAACAATAACACACTTTAACCTCTCCAATATGCCAGTTATATTAGCAACACACTCCAACGTTTTCGACATACCAACCTTATTAGTAACACACTCTAACCTCTTTATCTTATAAGCTTTATTAGCGGCACATTTTAACCTCTTCAATACACCAGCTTTATTAGCAACACACTTTAAGCTTTCGAGCTCATCCATAAAAGAGAAGCTGATCTCTGACTGTCTGTCCGTAAGAACTTCTGTGTAGGAATAGGGACGAAGGGGAGGAGAAAATGTTGTTGCTGAAAGAGAAGTGCAGTGAGAGATAGATAGATAGATAAATAGGTAGGGTTGTCACCTTAGTAATTAACAGGTTTTGATTAAAAACGCGGGAAGTACCAGTTTGTCAACACAACGCAACACAGACTTCGAAAAACGATTATATATATATTGATATGATGCATATAGTTTCTGTTTTTTCCTTTGGTTTTGTGTGTCTGTGTCTGTGTGTGTGTGTGTGTGTGTGTGTGTTTCTGTATGTCTTTCAATATATAAACAAAGCAACATAGACATAAAAAAGATTTTTCACTTTGAACAATTTATGAAGATACGTGCATAATTAACAAATATTTTTTACCGGCAACGTAGTGACGGATAACGACCTAATAAGCTTTATTAGCGACGCAATTTGACCTCTTCAACATATCAACTTTTATAAGCAACACACTTTAATCTCTTCAACGTACCAACTTTATTAGCAACACACTTTAATCTCTCCAACGCACCAATTATATAATAACACGCTTTAAAATCAACACAAACTTTATTATAAGCAGCGCTTTAACCTCTTCAACACACTATTATAAGCAACACACTTTATTAACAACACACCAATTCTATAACACGCTTTAAATCAATACACAAACTTTTATTACAAGCAGCGCTTTAAACCTCTTCAACATGCCAGCTATATTAGCAACACACTGACATTTCCAACACACCAGATAAAAAAAACAACGCACTTTAACATTTCCAATACACTTAGCAACACACTTTTTAGCATCTTCAACACACCAGCTGTATTAACAACACAGTTTAATCGCCCCAATACAGCAGCTGCCTTAACTGAACCATTGTCAGCCATCACAATTACCATTCTCATCACAGACGACACACCCTTTGTCTTCTATTGGACAAAGTGATAAAACATGCACGACATGCATGTGCACACACACACACAGTTACATCCAAGCATATACTCACATACACGTGCACGCGCGCAGAAATGCATACAAATATGCACTGGCACACCTTAACATACCTACATACGTATACAACACACACCGTACATACATCACTCACAGGCACACCACACACATATATAACATATAAGCACGAACCACATCACAAATAAAATATCACACACAGCCACACCCGAGTCAACAAAGGAGCTTCTACTACAGGGGTGGGAACCTTTTTAGTACCCGGAGTGAATTACAAGTTCATAAGAAACTGTGACAGGGTCACATCTGTGGTGAGAAAAATAACAATCTTTAATTTTACAAATTCGTAGGTATGTAACAGATATTGAATTACTGTTTTGTCTAAAGACTTAAACGATTTTTTCCTTTAAAAAAGAAAAATGTACGAATGTTGCTTAGAGACTTTGGTAGGAAGTTGGGATTGAAGACCCAAGTAATTTGCTTCTAATTTCAATGCGCACGAAATCTGCTCTGCGAACGAACGTCCTTACGCCTATTTTACGCAGTCTTAGATTTAAAGTCACCCCTCAAAAGTCTAACAAATCACACCCGGCTGTTTAAAAAAAAAAGAGTGATACGGGAGATGTATTCGTAGATATGACAAAGCGACGAGATGCTTTGATTACTGATTTGCTCGGTTAGAGCAGACCAGGATCTAACAGCAATAACAACTACATCCACACTACACATGCACACATACACAATACCACTGCCTCTATACACAATTTCTATACAAATAGCAATACCCTTACAGACTTCCACGTGCAGCCATTCTCAGTTTACATTAACACAAAAAATGGAATGACGTCAGAGACCTTAGATTAATTTACATATCGCTCCCCAACGCGGAAGTAAAATTGTATTTCGAGCGTCCTTTACACCATTACAATAGCTATTGTTGCTAAGGCGTGGTGGCTGATTCGTTAGCACGCCGGGCAAAGTGCTTAGCAAAATTTCGCCCGGCTGCACATTCTGAATTTATATTCCGCCAAGGTCGACTTTGCCTTTCGTCCTTTCGGGGCCGATATAATAAGCATCGGTCGATTTGGTCCCTTCCTCGAAACTGAAAGGCTCTACCATACGCCAGCTGCAGATCATGCTGACAGAACTGGACACTCATAGCGTAACAGTAGGTCTTAAAATGAACAGTATGAAAACGAAATATAAGCGGTCGGAAGACGTAGCACAAGGCCAAATAGAGATTGGGGGACGATGAAATAGAAGAACACGTCTTTTAAGGGGACACATTGAGTATGCGTCGAGATGTGGATGCTGGAATTTCAAAGAGAATAAGGGCAAGATGGAAGGCATTTAACGGCGCAAAAGGCCATGGAAAGATCCATGTTAGGAATATCACTGTGAGTATATTCGAAATGGGATGGTTCGAGAATGGAGGGGAAATGCACGATGTGATCGTAGAGTACCGAAAGCACAAGTTTCGTTGGGCCGGACATATAGCAAGGTTCACAGATTCCCGTGCAGTTGCTGAGTGGAATCCAAAAGATCAGAAAAGGCCACTTTGACGGGCTCCACGCGATAGGAAGACGATTTAGTCAAGATGAAAAAAGAATGATGCAATCAAGACAGAATTGGAAGCGCATTGCAACCAGCGGTATATAACATGATCTGGTCGGTACTGGGATATACCTATACACACATACGTATATATATATGGGTGGGGACTGTGTGGTGAGAAGCTTGTTTCTCAACCACATGGTTTCGGGTTCAGTCCCACTGCGTGGCACCTTGGGCACGTGTCTTTTACTGTAGCCTCGGGCTGACCAAAGCCTTATAAGAGGATTTGTAAGAAGCCTGTCGTATATATATATATGTGTGTGTGTGTGTGTATCTATATTTGCGTGTCTTTGTGTCAGTGTTTGTACCCCATCACTGCTTGACAACCGGCGTTAGTGTGTTTACATCCCCGTAACTTAGCGGTCCGACCTAAGAGACCGTGAGAATGAGTACTAGGCTTACAAAGAATAAGTACCGGGTTCGATTTGTTCGACTAAAAAGGTGGTGCTTCAGCATGGCCTCAGTCAAATGACTGAAACATGTAAAAAAAATAAAAGTATATGTATGTATGTATGTATGTATGTATGTATGTATAGATGATGGTTTCTGCTTTGGGGACAAAACAAAATGATAAAGTTAATGTAAATTTATCGCTTCAAAACTGAGTCTATCTGTTCCGTTTCCTTGGCTTTAATTTACATTTAATCTTTTTGCACTGACTTCTTCTTTAAAGGCCCAAAAGGCAACATGACATAACGTGTATTTATTTCCATGTACGTATACATAAACATATGATACAACAGAATACGCTTGTGTTTTCAATGCAACACGTCGAATAGAAAGGCTGTTCCTCATATATACACACATTTTTGTGTTTGTGCGTGTGTGTGTGTGTGTGTGTGTGTGTATGTGAAATTGGGAAAAACTTTCCCGGAGACTTTTCTAATATTGCAACATCCCTACTGGGAGGATTGTTTGAGCCTTACTAAATATCACAACTGAGACTAGTGTTTCAAGATATTTCCCATATCTGGACGACTTTCCACAATAACGTACAAGATCACATTACCCAAATGCTTACTGTGTGCTTTGAAAATTGATACCTGCCTCTCCATGAAGTTTCCGATGATGTAGGCGTTCGTAAAAGTTCATGATTCTAAAAGAAAAATTGATGATGTAGTATTGTGTTGCCGTAAAAATTTGTGCGACGCTTATTGACTGACTAGCAGATATAT
>NC_069000.1:17594590-17596365 GCF_001194135.2 Octopus bimaculoides
AGAATTTTGAACCCAACCTTGGGTTCTCATTCCTAAGGTATTTTTTGCTGATGTTGTTGTTGTTATTATTATTATTATTATTATTATTATTATTATTATTATTATTATTATTATTATTATCATCATCATCATCATCATCATCATTTGAAGACCGTCGTTTATTATAAATAAGTTGCACGTCGTCAGAAGATCGTCAAGGAGTTTAACTTAAGTGGCGTTTGAGAGAGATAGTGAGGAAGAAGTGCCCTGGAAAAGTGTACTACGATAACACATCTGCGCACGCATAACTCTTTATCCGTGATTTATGGCAAAGCACGAAATGACTCCCGTCCCGCAGCCGCTTTATTTTCCGAGTTTGGCCACTGTGAAATGTTTTGTTGCCATATTTGAAATCCTTTATAAAGGTTGCTAATTCCAGAGAAAAGAAGTGATCGAGGCCGGTGCCTTACTCCTCTGCGTTCCAGGACACATTTCAAAATTTTAAAAAGATAATTTCTTTGTTCGGTTTGGTGTAATAACTGTGTGAGAAACTAAGAAACTATTCTGAAGGATCATGTCTAATTAGATTCTAAGCAGGGTCGATGTTTTCGTTTTTGTTTTTTAAGTGCTGCTTCATTTAGGACAGAGCGTGTGTGTGTGCGTGTGTGTGTACGTACGTACGTACCTATGTATGTATGTATGTATGTATGTATGTATGTATGTATGTACAATGACTGGTGACAGTTAAATGCTCTGCCCAGCTGTCTTCTCAGATCATTTATGATGTTAAAAAATATTTCATTTGACTCTTCATTTCGTATTGGGATTCTATATCAGATAATGTTTAATCCCTGTCTAACATACATCTATATATGTCAAACACCTACGCCTTTATATATGTATATATTTGAGTGTGTGTGAGTGTATTATATATATATATATATATATGGCTGTATATACGTGCATACATCTATGCATTATGCAATGCCTAGTTATCGATATTTATGTATGCGCATGTAGGTATAATATTTATCTGTGTATATCTAAACCCACTTATCTATTTGTTCACACATACGCATATACACACATACACGCACATTCACTCATACACACGTAGTCACATACATGCACACTACAAGGAAGTTGTTTAATTGTTTATCATAATCACGGATCATATTATCAAACTGTTATCGCTATCGAAAGAAATCTGTCTATAAATTTTCATCTACAATGAATTAAATATCATCCGCTTAAGAGAAGCAAAATCTCAGAATATTTTTATCCTAATTTTCAAATAAACCTTGAATAAGTCCCAACACGTGCGCATTTTGTCTTCCGGTTACCACAACCACCATCATCGTGCTCGCTGTTACAACAGACGACAGTCACGACAGAACTGTATTCACATTTTCAATAATTCTATACAGTCAACCTTTACCTCCATGTTCATCAATTGTTATCGCCGCTACTACATCTACAACTATTACTACTTCTACTATATTTACCATTATCACTACTACCATTGTTACTAATGTATTTTGGATGACGAATACGAAGATGATGACAAGATAAAGGCGAGAGGTGCACTACCAATGAAGGTGTAGTATTTGTAAGGTTATGATGATTAAGGTTAAAGACAATTATGATGATGAAATTCTTTGTATTGGCCATGAACGGCAGTAGTAGTTTGCTCATTTTTTCGGTGTGGGTTAAGGTATGTGTGTTCATACAAATATATATATATATATATATATATCATCATAAATATACAGGGATTAGCATTGAGTTGCTTCTCC
>NC_069000.1:17596375-17596736 GCF_001194135.2 Octopus bimaculoides
CGATAGTGGTGTCAATTAGACGCAGAGGTCTCAGGTAATGCTGAGTAAGTGCTATGGATAGACCATAGTTAAGCTCCAGGTTCGATGATTATGCGAATAGGGGGTCCAACGTAGGCCATATATCAGTGTGTGAATATAAGGATCTACTTTTCGTAATGAGATATAAAAAACCAAGGCTGTGTATAATATAGAACATTTATAAATAGAAGATCTTACAGCTGTTTCCAGGATATTTATTATACCCCTTCATCGGAGACGGTGTGAGAGGATGATTAAGCAATGGTTAGTTTTATCTAAACTAACTATTGCTTAACCATCCTCTCACACCGTCTCCGATGAAGGGATATAATAAATATCCTGG
>NC_069000.1:17596746-17597746 GCF_001194135.2 Octopus bimaculoides
CAATGGTTAGTTTTATCTAAACTAACTATTGCTTAACCATCCTCTCACACCGTCTCCGATGAAGGGATATAATAAATATCCTGGAAACAGCTGTAAGACCTTCTATTTATAAATGTTCTATATTATACACAGCCTTGGTTCTTTTTATCTCATTACGAAAAGTAAATCCTTATATGTGTGTGTGTGTGTGTGTGTGTGTTAGAGAATGTTTTTTTCTTTCTTTCATTTTTTTTATAACTTTAGTCATCCCTGAGTTTCGTTCCAGTATTTTTACATCTCTAATACTCGTAAACCGGATGTGGTGTTTCTAGACTTCTAGTACAAAAGATCCCAAGCTATACTCTTTTATCAAGCCATGTTTGATGACTGTTAAATTACAGTTCCATATTAGGAAGTTCCTGAGCACGAAACCACTCAGTAACATGAATTGGCTGTTATGAGATTAAAATTATAATATTCTATAAAAAATACATGCAGTTTATTACCGAATACACCCTGTTTTTACTGACTTATGAAAACTTATTAAACGTTCTTTATTCCTGAATTTGTGTGTATTTGCTTTCATCACTTCATTAACGCATTCCATGAACGGTAATTCTAGTACTTACAAAATCTGCCGAACACATTTATTGTCTGTGACTATATAATGAAACTATTTACTATTTATAGCAGAGTCTGGTGCTAACCTGTCATGAAATGTGCATGTGGCCTCTTCGTTAAGTCACAGCATAATTATATTTATGGGTATATATATATATATATATATATATATATATATATATTCGTTTATATGTGTGTGACGTGTGATGTAGCGTCGCTTATATAAATAACAGAGATTACGAAACAACTGTCTACAAATGGAATAAACGTCTATTCTCTCATTTCACTTCTCTTATCTGAACCATTGCGATTCCTGGATTCAGAACGACAGTGAAATTCCATCCTAGCCTTAACCACGGTCTTTCTCGATAGCTCCGCACCAGGCGGCGAGCTTACTGTG
>NC_069000.1:17597998-17598851 GCF_001194135.2 Octopus bimaculoides
GTGTGTGTGTGTGTGTGTGTATGAATGTGTGTATGTATTCCTATCATTTTATAGTTAGATACATACATACATACATACATACATACATACATACATACATACATACATACACAACCACGCATACATGCTCACTCGCACACACATGCATATTTATATGACCAGATAATCTACAAGAAACCAATATGTTAGCGTTTGATATTTCATTTTTATTTTAGAAAATTATAAATTTATATATAAAAATCAATTAATTTATATTATCTTTTAAAATATCTGCAAATTATTTTACATAAATAACGATTTATCTAACTAATAAAGAATCCGTTTATTTTCTGAAAGTCTTGCTATCAACATGTAACTCAACAGATGTCCGAGTTATTCTTCAGCTGATAAAGTATGATAAAGTATGCTGTTGAACATAGTATCAGAGAAGTGACGAGACACTTTGGTGTGAATGGATGTAACATCAAATTATAGAGGCGAGTTCAAATTAAACTTGAAATGTGCCAAAATTCAAACGAGCCCAAAGAGGGTGTTATGTCTCAAGCTACTGCTATCTAGCACCTTCGGATGATCTTTACTCAACCGCTACACAACTGCTACTCGACTGCTACTCAACTGCTACTCAACACTACCACAGGGTCCATAAATTAAGTACCAGTTGCATACTGGGGTCGATCTAATCGATGGCTCCCTAACCCAAAACTTTCGGCCCTTGTGCCTAGAGTAGAAAAAAAACCTGGCAGAATCGTAAGCACGACGGGCAAAATGTTTTGCGGCATTTCGCCCGTCGCTACGTTCCGAGTTCAAATTCCGCCGAGGTTGACTTTGCCTTTCATCACTTCGGGGTCGATAA
>NC_069000.1:17600407-17602630 GCF_001194135.2 Octopus bimaculoides
GGGGGGGGGGTCGATAAATCAAGTACCAGTTACGCACTGAGGTCGATGTAATCGACTTAATCCCTTTGACTGTCCTTGTTTGTCCCCCTCTCTATGTTTAGCCCCCTTGTGGGCAATAAAGAATTAAGAAACTGTGCACTAGTCTGTTCTGCACACCACATACACACGCACGCACGCACGCACGCACGCACGCACACACGCGGGTGTATGAGTGTATGTGTGTATGTATGTACGTGCGTGTGCATGTGTCTTTGCGCGTGTGTACGTGATTAGTTCAGACCAGTTAAAAGATGATACGTGATGAAGTGTGTGCGTTGTCTTGTGGTTGGCTTCTATAAAATGGTAAGTATGTCTGGAAGGATGAATGCGATTATGAATGCTTGTGTGTGGGTGGTTGTGCACATTACAGTCATTATTAAAATGTGTACATGAACGTTCGGGAGGCTAATTGTGCGTGTGTGTGTTTGTGTGTGTGTGTGTGTGTGCATATCGTGTTCGTGTTTCAGTAAAGTTTTGCGTGTGTGTATGTGTATAACATGCAAGTGTCTCTGTGTCTATATGTGCGTGCGTGTATATCTATATCTGTGTGAGTGTATGTTGTAAACTTATCAGTTTAAAACTTATCAGTATTCAAGTTTAAAAAAATAAAAAAAGTAAGGCAGGCGTCAATAGAGAAAGAAAGAGAGTGGGTGGAGAGAGAGAGAGAGAGAGAGTAAGGGGGAAAGGCAAAGGAAAAAAAGTGAAAGAAAGAAAAAAAGACATTGAGTCAGAGAGAGAAAAGACACAATTGGAGAAAATGCAGATGGAAAAAGAGGAAGAAAACAAAGGAAGAGAAAAATAAAGGGAAGAGACCAATAAAAGAAAGAAAGGAAGAAAGAATTAAATGCAAACAAAAAGGAAAAATAGAGAAAGATAGAAAAAGAAAGGACGAAGGTGTTGAAATAGGAATAACTATTTAACTTATTTTTTTATTAATATTTTTTATTCTTTTACAAATATTTTGTTTAAATCAGATCCTGCCCAATATATTTTCACACACACAAACACTCACTCTCTCTCTCTCTCTCTCTCTCACACACACACACACACACACACGGAAGCACACCCGCACGCACACACACAAACATATGCATGCATATACACGCACGCACGCACAAATCCCCCCCCACACACACACACACACGCATACATACATACACTCTCTCACTCCCTCCCTCACGTATATGCATACATGTAGGAAGGTTGTTTGTGGATTAACTGTAATCCCTCGCCTTGTATATTACCGGTATTAGTTTATCATTTTAACCACTTCTCACATACCAGTCTTCGAAGCTTTTTTGGGAAGAGAAAAAAAAAACTTAAACACAAAAACAACAAAACAAACAAACTTTAAACTCGCATTAAGAATCGATCTCACGACACCGAAAGTACTGAAACAGATATTATACACAAGGAAAGAGGGGGGGAAATTCATTAAATATTACACTCCAATAATCTTTGTGGTCTCTCCCACCACCCTAGCACAAATATTACTAACATTACGACGATTCTTCACATTACTTCAGGTTACACATGCTTTAACAACAAATATATAATTTATAACCCGAATTTAACTTATTCTTTGCTGCCTGTATGTATATAAGAATAGCAACATGGATTTTTTCTATAAGTTTATATTTCTTACTGTTACGTCTGGACTTAGCTGTTGGGGATTTCAACAGTTGACGGAAAGGGATCGCGTTAAGCTGGAAAAGTTTTTAGCCATGTCGGTCCAATGTTCTGGTGCTCACGCTGCCAGTGTGGCTCTTGTACGTAACACCACCGTACTTTACAGGAATGGTTACGGTCACGGAAGTCCGCCGATCGATAAGAACACAACTTTCTGTATTGGAGGTTTGACCAAGCTGTTCACAGCCGGCTTAGTATCACAACTTATCGATGCTCACAACAGCAGGTAAGCAACGCATTGGCTTTTACACACACACACACAGTGTGTGTCTCTCTTTCTTTCTTTCTTCTTTCTTTCTCTATCACAAGCACGCACACACTTGCTCTCTCTCGCTCGCTCTCTGTCTGCCTCTCTCTCTCTCTATCTCGTTCTCTATCTCTCTCTCGGTCCCCCCTTTCCAAGTATTCTAGCTTTCGTGTTAAATTTCTTACTATTTACCTATCACACTACTTCTCTCTCTCTCTCTCTCTCTCTCTCTCTCTCTCTCTCTCTCT
>NC_069000.1:17603480-17604302 GCF_001194135.2 Octopus bimaculoides
TATATATATATATATATATATATATATATATATATATATATATATATATATATATATGTATATATATACATGCATGTGTATGTATATGTGTATGTGTGTGTGTGTGTATGTGCGTGCGTGTATTCATATTGCATCTTGCTTTATAAATAGTATGAAAAGTAACAGAAAATATGTAGCACTCGATGCAGAGCTGTGGAAAATGTATTTGTACTTATAAAGCTATGCGAGTAAAGTTATCGTATAGATTACCATTGATTTTGCGGTCATGGTCTTCAAAGGTAATGTGTGTGTGTGTGTGTGTGTGTGTGTACACATACATACGTGCATACATACATATGCATGTGTATGGCTATGTATATTGCACAATGTTATTAGAAATCCAATGTGTATGTAATCTGTACAAGAAAGCAGTTCATGAGCTAACTTTTTTTAAAGTGAGAAAAAGAAACAAAATTAATGCATTAAGCTACGAATGAAAGAAAGATATCTAGACGTTTCGGTCAATTTGTCTTTCGTCAAGATAGAGCGATGAAGAAAAAGAGAAAGTTTTATTTTCTGATCAAAAGTGTGTTTGTGATTTTTGTTATATATAGAAAGATATCTAGACGTTTCGGTCAATTTGTCTTTCGTCAAGATAGGGTGATGAAGAAAAAGAGAAAGTTTTATTTTCTAATCAAAAGTGTGTTTGTGAGTTTTGCTATATATGGTTCTAAGAAAATAGTTAAAATGGTTTTAAAACACGATTTTCATTATCCAATTATTTTTCCTCTTTTTTTTTTCTCTTCCTATCTAGCCCAAAGAAGACATATTGTCCAAAACATC
>NC_069000.1:17604758-17607299 GCF_001194135.2 Octopus bimaculoides
CATAATTTCAATCACATAATGCGGATAACTAAAAAAAAAATTCACCCGGATTGGATGTTAGCGTATTGCAGATACCTTCCCAGAAACTCAGTTCGCCCAAATTGTTAATCACCACGATTCACTAAACACTTTGTCCAATCCAATGAAAACCCAACCCGATGGAAATCCCCTCTTCGCTCACGTTATTATTGTTGAAATAGGGCAGCTATTTTGAGCAGGTCAAGTCTACATGCGGTGACTTCATCCATGGTCAGCCCTGGTTTAACAGACCTATGATCAAAAATATTCCACCCGGGACCACCCAACAGATATCTGATTTTTTACACAGGATTTTTTTGGCACTTTAAAGGAGAAGTGTTTGCTAGGGAAACTATCCTTCACCCTAGATCTAACCCTTCATTCTAGAGCTAGCCCTCATCATATATCTCACGTTTTATCGTACTTTAACTTTTCTACCCCGAGCTAACCTTCAACCCTAGATCTAACTTTCCATTGTAGGTCAAACCTTTCATCTTACATGTAACCCTTCACACAGCATTTACCCCTTCTAGAAATAATCCTTCAGCCGGAATCTCGACTCTAACCCAATGGGGAAGTCTCTATATTGTCACTTGACTAGCTAGAAATAGCAACTAAATCTTCCTCAAATCACACCCTACTGAATAAAAGTTGATGGTCATGACTGGAACGTCTTCAATCATGGGTCTACTCGATCAGAACTAACACGAAGCAAAACAACATCAACAACAACAATAACCCTAACCTAAGTTAATATGTAGGAGATCGTTCGATCTGCCTGTCCAGTTATTTAAACAGTTAGCATACACACAAATACGACGGTTCGATGTTGTGGCCTGTCTTAGTTGACAAGTTACAGACTCAGAGTAATTTATCGTTTTATGTTCTTTACGAATAGATAAAAGTTAAAATTAACTCTGGCATGATTTAATCTCAAAATGTGAACTGAAAGAACTGAATATTGCAAACTCTTTTCCTCGATATCATAACGATTCTGACAATAGTTGTTACCAAATTACTGGTGCGTTAACAGCGTTTCCTTTCAATATATTCTACTACACTACAGAATATATCTATAGGTTCTAGCCTGCACTGTATGTGTACACAGGTATAAATACAATATTTTAATAGCCAACTGAACTAATTTCAGTCCTTAATCGGGATTTCTTTGGCGACAGAGATACTGACCACAAACTCACTGTTATTAAGGGTGTAAGTAAATTGGATAACTCAATTGGCATGTGTGTGTGCTTATATATATGTATATATATATATATGCGCGTGTGTGTGTATGTATGCGAATGTATATATGTATATATATATATATATATGTGTGTGTGTGTGTGTGTGTGTGTGTGTGTGTGTGTGTACACATATATATATGTACACATATATATATATATATACACACACATACATATATACACACATGTATATACACACATATATATAGATATAGATATATATGTATATATATGTATATGCATACACACACACACGGTCCTTAACAGTTCGATTAATCAAATTACCGGCGCGCTAAGCGCATTTAGTTTCAATGTTATCCTGCAGGAGTGTAGCGTGGACAGAGCAACTGACACGATTGTCCCAGGCGCAAAACTCTTTGGGGCGCAAAATTTCAAAACAAAAAATAAAATAGTAATGATTTAAAAAATACGTCATTGCTATGCTTTTATCTACAGATTTTAGCCAATCCTGTACCTAAGGTTTTATATACAATATCTTCCTGGATAGAAAAAGGGAGATCCACCGTGTACAAAGATGCACAAATATATTATCACATTGCGATAATATTGGAAAAACAAAAATCGAAAATATATTTTAAACAAAATGAAAAAATATTAGAGAAATTGAAGATATAAAAAGGTGAAACAAATCTTCTAATAAATGAAAATATTGATTTCAAATTTTGGCTCAAGGCCGGAAATTTCGGGGTAGGGGGTAAGTATATGAATGGTACTTATTTTATCGACCTCAGTGCACAACTGGTACTTATTTTATCGACTCCGAAAGGATGAAAGGCAACGTCGACGTTGGCGGATGTTCAACGCAGAACGTAAAGACAGACGGAATGTCGCTAAGCATTTTGTCCGGCGTGTTAACGATTTTGCTAGCTCGCCGCTTTAATAAACGAGGATATCAAAAAAGAGACTTAAGATATTTCAGTATTTGAAGATATATAAAGCCCTGAAAATATTCTGAAAAACTGGGTACATTAACACTGGGTACATTAACACTGGGTACATTAACACTGGGTACATTTGTTTGTTTTTATCATTAGATAAAAACAAACAAACCGAAATAGTTTTTTAAAAGTAGGAAAAATAAAAAAAAAAGAAACTTAAGATATTTCAGTATTTGAAGATATATAAAGTCCTGAAAATATTTTGAAAAACTGGATACATTAACATTGGGTACATTTGTTTGTTTTTATCATTAGATAAAAACAAACAAACCAAAATAGTTTTTTTAAAGTAGAAATATAAAAAAAAAGTTTTTTTAGAA
>NC_069000.1:17608438-17609273 GCF_001194135.2 Octopus bimaculoides
TGTGTGTGTGTGTGTGTGTGTATGTGTGTGTGTGTGCTCGTGTCAGTGTTTGTCCCCTACCACCGCTTGACAACCGGTGTCGGTTTACTTACATCTCCGTAACAGCGGTTCGGCAAAAGAGACCTATATAATAAGTACTGGGGTTGATTCATTCAACTAAAAATTCTTCAAGGCAGTGCTCCAGCTTGGCCGCAGTCTAATGACTGAAACAAGTAAAAGATAAAAGATAAAATATTTTTTAAAGAGTGAGTATGATTTAAGGAAAATTTGACTGCTATTTCTAACCGTTCGAACGATCACGTAACAGCCCTTTAGTTGTCTTCTGTAAAGATTTATTGTTTGACATTCCGTAAGTTTCAGATGACAAACTGTATCCGGTACATTCGACTATAGACACCCATAATGATATTTCTAAATAACGACCAACGTCATAACGGCCACAATTTTTATAGGCTTTCTCTCGCTCGCTCGGAGCAGGATAATGCGACCAAATCCCTCAAATCACGCCTTTGCATTAGATAATGCAGTGACTTGTTAGCTCTCACCAATAGAAGAGACAGAAAGGTCGCGGCTGAAATTCTTTTAATCATTGTCTGCTCAGTCAGCAACAACTCAGCTTCTGTAGTTGACTAAGTAACTTACTTCTGCCGTGTAACTGATATTCGCGTTGTATGCTGCTGTTTATCCCCATATCAGCCCAGACCTAGCAGATCTATGATTAAAGGCGCTCCATCTGTGATATGCTTGTCCTTTAAAAAATATATAATAAACGTGGATTTGGTAGACAGAAACTGAAAGAAGCCTGTCGTATATATATATATATATATATATATAT
>NC_069000.1:17609760-17611560 GCF_001194135.2 Octopus bimaculoides
GTGTGTGTGTGTGTGTGTGTGTGTGGTTGTGTTGTGTTTGCCCCACCACAGCTTGACAACTGGTGTTGATTTGCTTACTTAACTCGGCAGTTCAGCAAAAATGACTCGACTGAATAAGTACCAAACTTTAAAAATACGTTATGAGGTCAATTTGTTCGACTAAAATCCCTTGAAGGCCGTGCCCCAACATGGTCGTAGTCCAGTGACTGAAACAAGTAAAAGATAAAAAATAAAGACGTTGGGGTGTGATTTGGAGTAGATTCTAACAAATCGAGTGAGCACATAGACGTTTTGATATTGATGTTGTTGTTGTTTGGCCCCAGGTCAGCAATATTCCAGCAGACCTATGATAAAAAAAATGTTTTACTTGTAACAATCCCGTATTTTTTTTTCTTTCATTTAGAAAGCAAATCTAAATTATAGAAGAAGGCACATGCCCAAGATTTCACACAGTGGAACTGAACCTGAAACTACGTGGTTGCAAAACAATCTTCTTAACCACACAGCCATGCCTGCGTCTATGGCGATAATTTTATAATGAGTTTTAAATTAGTTTGTCTTAGAAGGTGAGGAAATAGCTATTACAGTCTTACTCCCCTATTTGTGAGATTGATTATGGTTGCTGTTCATACTTAAACATCTGTAGGAAAACTGTGAACAGTCAACTTGTATCAGATTTCACTCATAAGGCTTTGGTCAACCAGAGACTGCGAATAGTAGAAAATGTTTGCCTAAGCATCGGAAGTAGGATCAAATCTATAACTACGCCGAAGCAAAGTGACAGACTTCTGGAATGTCGTATTTCCAGGAGGGGTTTTCTTAGAGTGAAATCCGAGTAACGAGGGCGAGGTAGGTGTTGTCTTAGAGTTGCAATTCAGGTACCGAGTGGAAAGTAAAACGCGTTGTAGATGGAGGAGGCATGAAGCTTATAAAATCTTGTTTGCTTTTCATCATTCTGATGTCACTAAAGTACCAACTGTTTATTATTTGGCTTGGTTATGTAATTAAGAAGTTCACTTTGGATCTACGTAGCTTTCGATTCGATCTCACAGCGCAGCACATTAGGAAAGTGTCTTCTACAATAGTTTCTACAACAGCGACAAAAAAACCTTGAGTGGAAGGCTCATCTTGAGTGATAGACTTAATCCGCCAAGTGGGCTAACAAGACCACTTGGCTCATGGTTGCCTTCAGAGCTGTCTTAGTAGCATTATAGGTCTTCAGACAAATCAATGCGTTGGACCCTGTAGTACTCTTTTTTTTTTTTTTGTCAACAATAAGCTACAACATACATAGATCAGAATTTGGGCTCCTTGACCCGTGTGTCCCCCGGACAACTACCCAGTGTGCCCAGGCCTTAACACGGCACCGGTTGCTTTTGCGAGAATTACTTTCTGTTGCAAACATTCAGACTGGGTCCCCAGACTAAGGATAATGTCTTACTTTCCTCCCACTAGTCTTCGAGACATTGAAAAGAATCAGGCCCGGTCCCAGGAATTTATCTAAGGAAGGTCAGAAGGGAATACAATTCCAGAAGAAAAGGACGTAATAACATTATTTAGAAGGGCGCACTTCTTTTCTTGATGGGGGGGGAGCACGTGCTCCTCAAGCCCCACCTTGCGTCCACCCCTGAGAATGATAGGTGCTACCCTTACTCGTCTTAAGCTAAAGTTATTGAAAACAAAAACATCAATCCTGATAAAACAGAACAATGATTAAAGACTTCTTTTTTTTATCGAATGTGTCTTCCATCTTTTAAGAAAGTAGTCTATGGTTTCAAAGATAAACTGGTTGCTACTTTT
>NC_069000.1:17612166-17614105 GCF_001194135.2 Octopus bimaculoides
TATATATATATATATATAGTAATCCCACGACTATCGCATGTGTTACGTTCCAAAAACCCCTGCGATAGGTGAAAATCCGCGAAGTAGAAACCGTACTGTACTGTATATTTTTCTATTATTTTTATAATTTGTATATATTAATTTTGTTATAAATGCAAAACAACACCACGGAGGAATCGACGTAACCTTAAATAATAAACCGCGATAGGTGAACCGCGATATGGCGAGGCACTACTATATACATAGAATGGAAGTCACATACGCGCGCGCGCGCACAGTATGAGTATGTTTCAGGTCCACAGACTATAACCTACATATTTATATATTCAGATATTTAATCTACACATAATGGAGCTTTACAAACCCCGAAAAGAGTAAAGGCAAAATTGATTTCGGCGGGATTTGAACTCAAAATATGAGGAGCCGGAACAAATATCGCACATCATTTTTCCCGACGCTGTAAAGATTCTACCAAGATTTTAAAATACTAGAATTTCATGGCCTTTTCAAGAAAAAAGCTTATTCGGTACTAGGCATAACGTATAAACATACATAGAAATTAGTTTTTCTTCGAAACCGGAATGTTTCGTTAAAATTCTACTGAAAAACTAGTAAAAATCTTGAAATTTCGATATACAGCTTACATTGTTGTTTTTACCTAATTTCCCACGAATTTGGATGATTTTCTTGAATGCTGAACCCCAGAAAAATTACGAGCCAAGTTCCAGCAATAACCTGCCATCATATTCAAGTCCCATCTGCCTTGATACTTTTCTTACATTGATTTTATGTCCTGATGGAAACGTTCTGCTTTTTTGTAGCCTAGAAAGTCATTTACAATTATTACAAATACTGCTACTTTAATACTATTCATTGAATTTACAAAGTTCCCATCTTACATAAATTTTCTGATTTGAGGCTCATCAAATAATTCAGCTCTTATCGTTTCACTACTCAGACTGGGAAATGTGCTGCAGATGTAATGAAAGCATGGTCCATCTTTATCCAGAGCTTCATAATGCCAAGTTTGATACGAAGAGGAGGTAGGATGGCTTTTCCTGGTTGAACTAAAGGCTATTCAACCGTATTAAAAGACCCTGGAACTAATGTTCACTGCGACCATTCTTAGATCATCCAATATTTTCCCCTGACTTTCTTATCCCACATACATAAAAAGCATGGATATTTGGTGTATCCTCGGGAGAAAATTGACCATCTTAAAGTCTACGCATATCCCCCATTGATGACTGTGGTATTTCATTTTCTCTAGCGCTGCTTTCATGGCTTCATATTTCTCTGCTAGTCTTGTAGAGTGAGTAATTAAAGCAGAGGTCAATGTAATACATAAACCATAATAAACACTCGTATTAAATTTCACAGGTTAAAAAAAGGCTTTCTGAAAAATGAGGAAAGTTGCAAAAATTGCAGATTTTGGGTATCTTAAAATCTAGACGTGATGATAAAAAATAGATTACATTTTTGGATCCAGTACATCAAAAAGCCTTCAAATCGGGCAAAAATGTCCTAACATAAAAATACCTGTTGGGTTGTGTATTTACTGGAAACTGAAGATTCAAAATGTTACATTCTTATCACCGATGATCAACCACAAGAAACTCAGAGTAATCTTTTGTGAGGATTCATCTTGCGACTATATATATATATATATATATATATATATAAGATAAAGAAAATGGAGAAATTGATATGCAGACATCAATTTATTGAAACAAATCCAATTTTGAACAATATCAAACTCATAGATCCTACAATCGTTTCCATGCCCAATTAATTCAAATTAGAAAAACTAAAAGATTCATATTGAATACATTAAACTGAAAATTTCGTCAAGGTCAGAACTTGATAGAAAAAGGAACTACATCCCAATGTGTTGATATATCATTGGAAACTCCATTTTCTTTTCTTTATACATAAATAC
>NC_069000.1:17614492-17619907 GCF_001194135.2 Octopus bimaculoides
GTGTGTGTGTGTGTGCGTGTGTGTGTATGTGAGACTGAGTCAGTCAGTCGCTGTATGCTGTATGGACGACAAAACATACATTTAAGGAAACTGGGGCAACAATCAGTATCGGTTGCAAGTCGGACTCCTGGAAATTTTAATCTATTCACAATGCTTCCTTCGTTTTATTTTACCAGAAAAGGAATCCAGTTTTCAAAAAAGTAAATAAATAGAACTTTCGTTGAAATTCAGTCAAAGTCAAAAACAAAAAAAACAAAAATCGGGAAAACACTCGCATTGCATGCCAAACTTTCGCCCTGAAAACTGTTATCTTTTCCTTTCTTCGTAGATTTTCGTCTTCAGATAAACTTGGTCGTCCAAGATCAACGAGTTTTCTTACTATTGTTGCGTAGGCGAGACCAATTATCAAACAGACATCTGATCAAGGCGTTCCTGTTATGACCATCCAATTTCATTTGCCAGCAATGTTTCTAGGACATCCAGTAATATACTCGTTTTCTTGTTTTTGATTTGTTTTGTTTTGTTGTTGTTTTTTGTTTTTGTGTGGTTTTGAAAATGGTAAGATACGATGGTACATGGAATTTTCGCTGCTATTTTTAACAGAATTTACTATACACTGTTATTGTGCTTAACACCACGTCAACCCTTATCCAGCAGATCTAAAATCATAGACGTTATACATGTGATCATCCACTCTTATTTATTTATTATCGAAGACAATATTGGCCAGTCTTTGCTTCTTTTTGTGAAAACGGCAGGGCGTGATTGGAGTGAGATTTCGCTGCTATTCCTAGCAAATCGACCAACCATTTACAATTTCCTTTGCTGGTTCGTTCACTATACGTGATAAGTATAGGCAATTAGCAATAAAATAAATTATGAAAGTAATAAATTATGAAAGTAATAAATTAGTCACCGGAAATTTCAAAAATAACTTTTAAACCGTATGTTGTGGCTGCTGCTATTATTAAGAACCAAACCGGAAATTATGTTACAGATGAACAGATATCACAAAAATTATAATAATGATTGCCAGTAGCTTTTTGTGGTGCGGCACTTTTGGATCTGCTGTAGGCTTAGGGTCTCGAAGAGGCGGCAAACTTAAGGGCTGTCCTGAATAGCACATCGTCTGGTTGCGCCACTGGTTATTGCAACTGCTACTAATATAGTTATCATTGTTGTTGTCGGCGTGGTCGTCGTCGTTGTTGTTATTGTTAGTCTCAGATCAGACTGACCGATATAAGCTGAGGTTGACTTAACCCCGTCACCCAGTTTAACACTATTACCCCCAACATGCCTGTGAGGTCTTTGGCTGCTTTTAGTGCTGTCCCGCTGCCTTCCAAACTTTCGTGCCAGGTCTCTTGTCGGAAAATAAACCACTTTCCTTCCGCCCACTAGTCTTACAAACTATGAAAAGATCAAAGAGCCTTCTTGCCTTGTTCATCTCATTTTTTGTTTGTTTTTTGTTGTTGTTTTGTTTTGTTTGTTTTTTGTGGGGTTTTTTTATATTTCTAACTATGTTGTCTGATGTATCCTGTTTTATGATGACATCTGTAATCTGAAGGAATTTGACTGTTATTTTATAGCTGTTCAAATGTTGTTTCGGATATGTTTTGGTTTTATGACACTTCCTTAGTCAAGTTTATTTGAATTGTACTTACCGGAAACTTATAATGACTAAGTAAATAAGTTAATTGCCGAATTAGTGAATGCCTTATTTTTGCTTTTACTTTTTCCATTAAAATCCGGAACAATCTCACAATTATTCTAAAATTTGGTAAGTACGGATGAGACTATACTTTGCTGAAGAGGTTTACTGTGACCGAAACATGTCCAGAGTTGTCTCCATTCTTCATAAAGATTAGGACTACTCTCCATTGTACACTCCACGCCAATTCAAATTTTGATCAATTTGAATTTCGGAGTCACCTTTCTTGCAGTTCTTGACAAAAATTATCATTAACACTAATGGTTTTTATTTTATTTACGAATTAATCTTTTGCTCATTTCATATTAGCCCACACTTAACTATATGATTTTTTTTTCCGTGCAGACGCATCTCTGCATGACCCTTAAATATAGATAATTGCCAGCTATTTTGTCTTTTTTGTTTTGTTTTTGTTTGTTTGTTTGTTTGTTTTCGATTGTTTAAGATGAAGGAACGAATTTTGCTTGCAATTAACAAGTTTGTGATTAAACCTTTAGGCATTTCGCGATCCTTCTTAAAATAAATAACATTGGAGCGTATGTCCGTATGCTGTCACACTTAATGTTTAACAAAAGAAGTAAATGACTTTTAATAGTACGTAGGCTTCTAACAACTAATCAGCTAGTAGCAAATTCCTTAGCTACGGTACGTAGCGCTTTTGTTTAACAATTAGGAAAGGATTATAAAATAATATATAGGTTGGTAGATAGATGGGCAGATGGACACACACACACACACACACACACACACACACACAGAAACAAATACTGTATGTGTGTGTGTGTGTAAATACATACATACGCATGTGAATATATATATATGTGTGCGCATATGTGTGTGTTTGTATGTGCGTACTTGTGTGCGTATGACAGCAACAAAAAGCAGATCCTTATACAAGATGTTTTAAACTCTATGACAAACAAGTTAATTGCAACCATAAATTCAGAAAGAATATTCTTCACCAGCCGAAAAAAATGTTATACTAAATGCAGAGCGACAAAGGTGAAAGTTATGTCCTAAATTCACGGATGACTAAATTAGTGTAGCTTCTATTTATTGTTTTTTTTGTTTTTTTTCCTTCTAAATTATTCAAATTGCAAATACTTATCTATCTGGATATATATTTTGGTCGGCCCGAGGCTATAGAAGAAGACACTTGCCCAAAGTGTCACGCAGTGGGACTGAACCCAGAATCATGTGGTTGGTAAGCAAACTACTTACCACACAGCCACTACTGCGCCTATAGTATAGAAATGTTTCAAATATTCAGATATTCAATGACGTATGGTATCCAAAATTAATTGCTGTCTTCCCCCTCTATTACAGTCCTGAAAACATAATTATAAATGATTACTTGAATGTACAAGTGTTTCTTGAGTATCCTCTACTGACAGAAACTTATCTTAACCGCACCCTATATATATATATGTGTGTGTAGTTTAATTTCCTTATCTATTCATATAGACGTCTCATTTTTGTAGACACAACTTGCACTCATTCCTTGTACGCTGGCCACCATGGGAGTCACTACGTGGTTATACGACTTGTTAAATATAGCAGCCAAGATCTCCCTCAAATTTGTTCGTTCTCTCCTAAATGAAAGCACATTGGATAATATTGTCCGTTGTAGACTATTGGTTAAAATCAAAAATGGAATGGTCATAGCTTGAATAATTTTGATCAAAGGTTTGCTTGATCAATACCGACTTGGAGCCAAGCCACATCATCATCATCATCATCATCATCATCATCATCATCATCACCACCACCACCACCACCATCACCACCAACAACAACAGCTAATAATAATAATTCTTCCCACTAAAGGCACAAGGCCTGAAATTTGAGGCAGGGGATATTTGAATACATCGACCCCGAAAGGATGAAAGGCAAAGTAGTAGTAGTAGTAGTAGTAGTAGTAGTAGTAGTAGTAGTAGTAGTAGTAGTAGTAGTAGAATCTTATACGCATTACATGTTTATATAAAGTACATTACAGGCATCAGTTCTTGTACACACCTTATATAATCTTACAATCAAGTCATTCTTATACACAATATATTCTTATGCATAATCAATTCCTCTAGATACTTCGTTATACGCAATACATGAAGGGCGGTGGACAGGCAGAATCGTTAGAGCGTGTTAAAAGTTTCCTAGCGGATTTTTTTCCGGCTTTTTACGTTCTGGGTACAAATCCCGCTAAGGTCCACTTTCACTTTCATTTTTGCGGGGTCGATCAGATACAGTACCGGTCAAGTACTAATATCGATGGTATGGACTAACCCCTCTCCTCAAAATTTCAGGCCGTGTGCCTAAATTAGAAATAGTTATTATATACGTCTTATGGACAATAATTTTTTAATTTCCATTTCATTATTGTACAAAACAAATGTTCCGATAAGAAAACCCATAACATATACAATACATTCACATGGATAAGGAATTCTTATAGACACCTTATAACTTTACAAAATTCATTTTTATTCACACTCCATTCTTATAGAAAATATATTCTTAATAGATACTTCATTAGTACAGAGCAATGTCGGTGAACCTTTTTAGATCGATGTGTCGGAATTTTAATTTCCTTGATAATTTTGTTATTAGAATCGATGCATGTATCTTAGTTTTAAGTAAATGCTGACAAATAAACTTTTTATAACATAACATGATTTCGTAGGGACATTTTTGTCAAAGTCCATCACATGTTATATATATATATATATATATATATATATATATATATATATATATATTTGTTTTGCAAGATTTTTTATGTGAAATCGTGTGTTGAAACAGATGTTGTTGTACTTGGGGATGGTCATATTGCCTAGAGAGTTAGAGACTTCTTGAAGAAGCTCATCATAATCGACACTTTGGACAACAACGCTGGTTCATAAGAAGTGCAACATTCAACTTTGAATGGTGCTTGGGGAAAATTTGGCCAGACTGTATCCGTAACCTTACAAGTTTTCCACAAGCAGAAAGTTTACATCAAATTCGGAAAGATATTGTGACAGTTTCAAATAATGTTAGTCATAGAGAATGGTGTTTTTGAGTCACGAGAAAGTTAATCTAACGAGGAGCTGATGAACAAAAAATGAGTGTATGAAAATTCCATTAAATCTACTTGAATTTAGTGCAAAGAATATTTCTAAAAATTTGGCAAGATTTTGTTGATAACAAGCATAATTGTGAACGTAACATAGAAATTACAGCAGGAGCTTACAATGAGCAGAGGTCTGCTATAAACATCAAACAATTTTTAAATAAGTTCTTCGTTTCTAAAGTAGATGTTGATGAGGATAAACAATAAGATAGAAGATAGTGTCCCCCATCTTCTTGGTAACTCTCATTCCACAATCACCAACCTTCACATAGTAACCATATTTTGGGGTGAGAACTTATCCTATTACGATATTACAATTCTTATTTATCAAATATTTTTTTGATACATATTGTACTGTGTATGCTTAGAAATTCTTATTTTCATAAATAAAAGTAGCCTGATTTGCATTACTCCTCCTTACTCCTTTACTTGTTTCAGTCATTTGACTGCGGCCATGCTGGGGCACCGCCTTTTAGTCGAGCAAATCGACCCCAGGACTTATTCTTTGTAAGCCTAGTACTTATTCTATCGGTCTCTTTTTGCCGAACCGCTAAGTTACGGGGACGTAAACACACCAACCTCAGTTGTCAAGCGAAGT
>NC_069000.1:17620001-17621419 GCF_001194135.2 Octopus bimaculoides
TACCAAATCCACTCACAAGGCTTTGGTTGGCCCGAGGCTATAGTAGAAGACACTTGCCCAAGGTGCCACGCAGTGGGACTGAACCCAGAACCATGTGGTAGGTAAGCAAGCTACTTACCACACAGCCACTTTATTATTATTATTTTTTTTTCCGAAAACATCCGTCAGAATGCATTATCACTTTAAGAATGAAAATTAATGGGAAAATAAGTTTCGCGTTACAGCAAGTTGTTCAGGGGACTATTGTGCCTGTGATGCAGAATATTGTTGTACACACACACACACACACACACACACACATACACACACACACACATACACACACACACACGTACAAACATACATAATATATACATACATATATTCATACATACATACTGTGTGTATAAATTGATAAAGGCAGTGCCCCAGCATGGCCACAGTCTATTGACTGAAACTAGTAAAAGAATACACACACACACACATAATATGTGTGTATACATCTATGAGTGAGTATGTGTGTCGGTTATGCGCGAATTTGTACCACACTTGGCTGCCAGCCAGATAGTCTTTCAACAATCTAGACAAAAGAAACATACATGAAGTGTTCAAATTCTTTGTTTTTCATAAAAATGTCTTGATTAAATCTGAAAAAACTTTCACACTTCTATTCTTTCCTCCCTTGCTACCATCTTTTACTACCCTCTACCGACCAGCCGACCGACCGACCGACCTAAGCAGCCAATGGAATTCTTTTAATTGGGATATCATAATAAACAGAAAGAAATGTGTTTTAAAATGTGTGTTCCGGAATATATGGTAGCATTGCTGTTGTGGTTTTACTTCCGCTACTTTTTGTTCTCTCTATATATATCACTTACAATATCTTTTATCTCTCTTTCACGTCTTTCAGCCATTGAACTGTGGCCAGGCTGGGGCACCTCCTTGAAGGCCAAACAATCGACCTGCTATTTAATTTTAAGCTTGGAGTTTATTCTAAAGGTCACTTTTGTGTAACCCATTGATTACGGAGAATGTAAACTAACCAGAACCAGCTGTCAAGCGGTGGCGGGGGGTGGGACAAAGACAAGCACAAAGGCACACACACACAAACACATACATACACTCATGCACGCGCGCGCGCGCATATATGTACGTGTGTATTTATATACATATGTATGTATTATTTATGCCACATGTGTATTTATATGCATATGTATGTCACACACGCACATATATAGGCGTAGGAGTGGCTGTGTGGTAAGTAGCTTGCTTACGAACCACATGGTTCCGGGTTCAGTCCCACTGCGTGGCACCTTGCGCAAGTGTCTTCTACTATAGCCTCGGGCCGACCAAAGCCTTTTGAGTGGATTTGGTAGAGGAAACTGAAAGAAGCTCGTCGTATATATGTATGTATATATATATATATATGTGTGTGT
>NC_069000.1:17625635-17640575 GCF_001194135.2 Octopus bimaculoides
AGTGCTTGTATTTAATCTAGTACATTATCTAGAAGGTTTACTATTTTTTAAGTTTGTATTTGTTATAATTTTTAGTCGAACTCCTTAAATCAGGGGTGGGGAAACCCCCATCCGCGGGTACAATTGCTTCCGCAGGCTGATATAGTTGTATGTAAAAAATATAGTAAATTTTTCAATTATAAAATTTATACAATACTCGTATGTCGCTTTGCGATATAGGTCGCGTTTCCACTACGACTTAAAACGGTTAGACTCGAACAGAAAATCGTCCGGCAATTGCCATTTGGATGGAAATTTTGTTTTCACAATAAGACACATATTGTACCACCCCCTTGAGACCCAACTAGACTCTAGCTGAAAAATATAGAATACCTCATAAGTAATATAAACGTCCTAAATTCAATGCAGTGTTAATGAAGATGTTACGTGTTCATTTAAACTTATCTTTATAAATGTATATCGACTTATACATAGATATATACAAGATTTACACAGATATAAGAGTTAGAACTTGTGATCCGCCCGCGGATCTTTGTTTGGGAAACTTTTGGCCGCCGCACTAAAAAGTTTCCCCACCCCTGCCTTAACTATACTAATTAGTGTTTTGTTAATTAGTGTCAATGCTGTATCCGCTCATATTGCAGGATACAGCTAACCCGTCATCTTTGAATATTCCTATATAGTGGATTGTATTCTAGTTTTTGCGTGTGTAGTATATACAATGCGCTTAAATCAGGTTTTTTCCTTCGTATATACGTACGCATGTATGAAAATAAGTATGCATGTATGTATACAATTAAAGAAAGACAAAGAGAAAGAGTGTATTATAGTGGTTTGTTTCTTTCGCTTTCTGTCTCTGTTCCGCTATAATATTTGAAGAGGATTCTTCGAAGTAGAAAATTTATTAAAGATATATTAAAACTATTTTATTAAAACTGCATTGTCATAGCTTTCAAATGTGTGTGTCTGACTGTGTGTTTAGGTGTGTCTGTGTTTGTATGTATGTATGTATGTATAATTCCCCTGGGGCAGATCTCCATTGCCAGCACTGTGGCATTGTTTCCTAAGTGTGGTTTATTTTTAATCACAGAAGGATATTGAGTAACCAGAGAATTTATAAATAACAAACGAGAAGTATTCTTTTTATAGAATTAATAGACAGCGAAAATTAAGAGGTCAGCTATCGACTAAAGAAACATGCAAATTAGTTTCGTTTTCCCGTTGTTTTTCTTCTTTTACATTGCTAATGCCATTGGAATATAACTCCGTAGGGGGCTATATATTTCAACACAAATCTTTCCTATCTCTTCATTATTTTCTCTGATCGTTCCTTCCTTTCGCCATCTCCATCAAAAGCCTTTGTACGCTCGCTAAACCTACTAGAAAATAACAGCCATATCTCCTTCAAATCATATCCTCCTATTTCAAAAATAGTGCACTTTACTTAAGAATAAGACAAGACAGCTAAGGCTAGAAGGCCTTTGATCGTGAACAGCCTGCTCGTGAAATTAACGTGCAAGTGGCTGAGCAATCCACAGACACGTGTACCATTAACGTAGTTCTCGGGGATATTCAGCGTGACACAGTGTGACAAGGCTGACCCTTTGAAATACAGGTACAACAGAAACAGGAAGAAAGAGTGAGAGAAAGTTGTGGTGGAAGAGTACAGCAGGGTTCGCCACCATCCCCTGCCGGAGCCACGCGGAGCTTTAGGTGTTTTCACTCAATAAACACTCACAACGCCCGGTCTGGGAATCGAAACCGCGATCCTATGACCGCGAGTCCGCTGCCCTAACCACTGGGCCATTGCGCCTCCACTCAATTATTGATAACTTAGGGCTAAACAGCAACACACTACCAAAGATCTCAGGTTGAGTGTCTCTGTTAGAAACGATATAACATGTATGTTTTACCACTACCACCTGGTGGTGTTGGTGGTGGTGGTGGTGTGATAATGGTAGTGGTGGGAGAGTGGTGGGGTGATGTTAGTGATGGTGGTAATTATGGTAGTGGTTGTGGCGGTGGTGGTGGCAATAATGTTTTGCAATTAAATTTCGACTTCTAGTTGAGGCGTTTCACTTACCTTGTTCTTCGAGTGTTTTTTTTTTTTTTTCTCGTGTGCTCGAGAATGTTGACACCTCTCACGTCACTGGAATGTGACATACATGAAACTGAAAGCCTCCAAGTGTTTGGCAACGCGACAGTTCTTCGTGAATAAGTGTTCACTGTTACATGCCTCTCAGAGAATTGTGCCAATGAAGAAATGGTAAGGAACTGGCGGAACAGTCAGATTAGTTCTCTGAATAATTGCTTCAAATTTTTGGCACAAGGTCACAAGGTATTTTTAGTGGGAGGGAATTAGTCTATTACACCGACACCAATATTTAACTGGTATTTCATTTTATCGATCGCGAAAGGATGAAAGGCGCTATTGGCCAAGGCAGAATTAGAACTCAGAACGCAAAGAGTTGGCACTAATGCTGTTAAGCATTTTATCCGACGCACTTTACGATTCTGCAAGCTTGCCGCTTTAGTTTCTTTGAATAACACAAGAACAATATGTCATATTTTATGGTGCCTATACGGTTAAGAAGTTCACTTCGTATCTATGCGTTTCTGGATTTGATCCAACCGCTTAGCAGCTTGAGTAAGTGTATTCTACCATAGCTTCGGGTCGACCAAAGCATTTTGAGTGAAATTTGCAAAACGGAAAATGACGGAAGCCCGTCGGAGTTAGCGTTCCTGTTTTGCGGATGCTTTTAGCTGAATCTACTCCATTGCAAGCACAATGATCAGATTTTCGGTGTGAGAATAACTTATTCCTTCCTTCCACTGGTCTCGAAGGTCCAAAAATGTCAAGGGCGCTAACCTTTACTAAGCTATTTAAAAAGCAATGTGGAATAACTATAGTTGTAATTGACAAGGTGAATTAGGTTATCGATTAGCCAGCCGAATAATTCACAGTTCGAATTCGCTATATGGTTGCACTGCCTGCCAAAAATATCATATTCCATCTTCTTAGAAATTGGGAAGGACACGTTGAATGATGTAGACCTATGTACACTATGTCTGGAGAGAGAAAAAAAAAGACAGACATTTCACGAGTGAAACGTCTTTGCTGGACCAGGGCTTGCCTAAGGCTGAAAAACGATGAAATATTCAATTCTATTCCAGCCATTAAATGCGTTATGGAGGTTATCATTAACTACTTTAGACTTCACAGTGATAGCAACAAGTTTACAAGATGAACTAGATGAACTACAACTATTACTAAATAAATAACTAAAAACTACAGCCCTATTTTATTCTACGAAAGTAAAAAATTTTGAAGGAAAGTAGTTTATAGGATCGCGTGCACTAAATATCAACCCTTAAATTCCGACCTTAATATCAACACTAAAATTCCGACCTTAATTCAGATTCAAATAGCATTATTGTTTTAAAACATTCTACTGACGGTGAAACTAAAGACAGTATAGGTAGATAAATAAGCAAACTAATGGCTTCCAGATTTTGCTTTGCAGACGACAGTTTCTTGTCTGTACGAA
This sequence comes from Octopus bimaculoides, assembly GCF_001194135.2. Taxonomy (NCBI): domain Eukaryota; kingdom Metazoa; phylum Mollusca; class Cephalopoda; order Octopoda; family Octopodidae; genus Octopus; species Octopus bimaculoides. Next base: position 17,629,184 of record NC_069000.1, read on the forward strand.
CCACACATGTGTGTTATTAAACTGATATTTATAACATGATACAATTCGAAGCTCGGAAATACTTTTACTTATTCGTATTCTGCACAATTGACATTTTGTCTGGAATTTTTCAGAAGAAGCAACATGGCCATCTTCGGTTGAGATACAAGAAGTATATCTGGATTATCTAAAATAAACTAATTGAAAGCAGAGTAAGAATCAAGGATCAAGAATCTCAAGCTAATCTACGAAAATATCTGGAAAAAAAATTACTTCAAACTGTTTCTTTGTTTCCTTTCATTATCTTTTTTGTTGCTTTTTTGCTTATCTTTGTTTACTGATCACATGATTATCGTTAAATCCCTGCTGACAATCATGTTTTTTGTTTGGGCTACTTATTTGTTTGTTTGTTTGCTTGTTTGCTTGTTTGTTTGCTTGTCTGTTTGGATATTTTTTTCGATGGGAGGAGGCGTCCAATAGGCAAACCGTTCTATATGTTCTATATATCTTTGAATATATACAGGATATCCTGGAGTTGAAGCAAGAAAAAAAATGGCTGAATCAAATAAATAAACTTTAAAAATATGTTACAAATGAATGTGACGACTAGCTAGCAGAATCAATAAGATATAGGTTAGGAAAAGAGAGAGAGAGAGAGAAAAAGAGAGATTCCATTGTCTGTGTTTCATGGCAGAACACACATAGTACTCTTCGAAATCTTTCAATAGTACTTTACATTTGAACTGGAATTGGGAGCTGAAGATGTAGGTGAATGTTGTTTTGCCGTGAGGTAAAGTAGGAAGAAAGAGAAAGCATTAAAAATAACATTAGTTTTTTCGTATTGCTGATCTAGCGAAACCAGGGCAAGCATATACATTTCGAACAATTTATCAAGACATTTTAAGTTACAGATTCTATTTCACAGTAATTATGACTGTGCAAGTAATTCTATACCCATCAAACTAAGTAGTTAACTGCGGGTGTAATATATGAAACCCTTAATTTTTATTTTTATTTTAAACGTTTATTTTCGTTATTTTATGTCTTATGTCCCCGTCAGAAAATGTGAGAATTTAACTCTATAAATACATCATCGGCATACATTTAAAAAAAAAAAATTGGTTCTACGTCTCTCATTCTTCTCACTCAGCAACATTTCCCTGTATTCCTTCCACTTACTTAAGAAACTGTTCTAATTTACCATCTAATTTATTTTGTTTATCCAATTTATAGCCGACTTTCATTTTATTTATATAAGTTATATTGTATACTTTATTTTATTCAATACTATAAGCGGTGGATTAGCAGAATAGTTTAGAGCGACGGACAAAATTCTTTGCGATATTTCGTTTCAGCACTTTATGTTGAGCTCGAATTACATTGTGGTCAACTTTGCAATATATTTTCGGGATCAAAAATATATAAAAGTACCAATCAAGTTGCTTTAAGACACTATAGTGGTACCTCCTAGCCACTTTTTCCAATCCAAACAAAAGACTACGGCTGAGAATCTCGAAGATATCTTTTTAGTATTGCCTGCGCTTTAAAAACAAATGTGGACGTAAAACCAAACGGCTACAGCATTCCTGTGAAGAGCAGCGATCATTATTAGCTTATCAAAGATGTCACAGCAATCCTACAAGGTCGGTCGATAAAAGTTAACGAACATTATCACTTTTCTTTCGAAATAATCATATTTATTTCTATCAAAATAGTTCCTTTCATTGTTGAGACACGGCTACGAAGGAGTGAGATGGAGGGAATTCCAGTTATGGTACACGTCCTGAAATGAGTCTTCTCTTCAGAAGTTGTACGCGGTTCTCGTTGCGAATTTTTCTTCGATCTCTTCTATCATCTGAAACTGGTGACATCTAAAGGTGAATTTCAACTTTAGGAACAAAAGACAATCCGCAGAATCTGGCGGCTTGGCTGAGAATCATCTTGTGCTTCGCTAAGTAGTCTTGCATGATCAGATACTTTGTCGTGATGCAGTATCGAGGTTTTGTTTGTCTTTGTCTCAGGCCCAGAAGTTACTAGAGGGTAACTGCTCAGGCCTCTTCCTTTCCACCACTCCCTCAAATGCGTCTGGGACATTCAAGTAAAACTTTTTATTGATTGACAATATGGAACAAAATCTTGATAGACGACATCCTTCTAATAAGAATAAGACGATCATCATCACCTTTACATTTGAGCGATTCTGATGTGCTTCTTTTCTTTCTATCGCAGCGACCATGAACCAGCCTATTGCGATGACTTCGTCTTTTGTTTTGTCATCATAACCATACACCTACGTTTAGATTATGTCTGTTATGACATTTGGCATGAAGTGCTCATCAGCATTCGAACAATCAAACAACTCCTAGTTGTTTTGTTGTTGCTGCAATACGATATGACTTCAATTTTTTCTTTCAAAATCATGACATGCACATTTACAGATGCCTACTTCGTCAAAAATTTCAAGGACGATTAAGCGATGACTTTTAGAGATCACAGACTGCATTGCTGTAATGTGATCAGCGTCTGTTGTTGTGGAAGGACCAGATTTGCGGTTGTCTTTGGTGAATGTTGTTCCAAATTTGAAACGTTAATTCCACTCGTGACATTCTACGTATTGCAAACAATCTTCCCCGTAGAGGAATTATTACATTAAAAATGTCTCCGAAAAAAACTAAAGAAGTTTTTTTTTTCCTCAATTTGAAACAGAATTTCAAATAAAAATGTAACTCGATTAAGTCTTTCCTTGTTTAACTTGTAAAAAATTGCAAAATACGCCATATATATTTTCACTTTAGCACACGAAGATTGATGACTAACTGTTGTGCCTTGATGTGGCTATCATTAGATTGAATATCACAGAGCTGTAGTCGCAAACTAGTTGACGAGCAGTTTTAAAATCCTGTTTCTTTTTGGACAAACTTCGCATTTTAACAGAATTTGTTACACGTCTCTCATTTGCTTGACGCAAGTCGAAAAAAGCTGAATTTTATTTTATAAATCAAATATAGGAATTTTTTTCTGTTTGGCTGCCAGCATTTCAAACATTAAAGTTTATCGAAAATTTAAAAATGAAAGTTAATTACATGCACAAAGGGTTAAATAAATAGCGATACAGAAAACATTGTTGTCAAAAATGACGGAATAGTCACAACCGGAACGCCTTTAATCATAAATATGCTCAATGCTAAAAAACTAAAGAACAATAAGAATTTTCGAAATAAGTGAAGCACTTAGTTGTAAATAATTATAAGAATTCCTGGAATGCTGTAAATTTCAATTGCTCTGAGAATTAGACTTTAGCCTCCTCTCAATAAAATAAATTCCACAAACTATTTTTGATAAAGTATTACCGTCACAGTCCTTCGCCTGTTTCCTCGGATTCTGAATTTTGCACAGTAAATGGTGCCACTTCAGTGGGCAGTCTACTTCTAAAAGAGCTTTATACTGCAAGATTATAAAAACAAGTAAGGCGGCGAGCTGGCAGAAACGTTAGCGCGCCGGGCGAATTGCTTATCAGTATTTCGTCTTCCCTTACGTTCTGAGTTCAAATTCCGCCGAGGTCGACTTTGCCTTTCATCCTTTTGGGGTCGATAAATTAAGTACTATTGGATGTGGAGAAGGGTTTGCCTCAACTTGGCTCGCTTCACAACGTCAATGGGATGCTAGAGATAACTGTCGAATACATTGTCATTGCGTAGAGAACCAAGAAAAAATACGTCTGACGAAGACCATCATTTTACAGGATCTTAACTAAGACTGATAACTGCAAGTACAGCGAATAAGTGAAAACAGCTCAACTAAGAATCGAACTTGTATTGTACAGCGCGTGCATCACCATCATCGGTGTGTAGCAAGGTCAGACAATAGCATGTATACTTGTGAGAGATATTTTTTACAGACTCAATTCTGTTATAGTGTCAGCCAACGACAATGTGTGTAGGCGTTATTACAGTAGTAACCTGATCGGTACATAGAAAGCTAAAATAGTATGGTATTCCCCTTAGATATTCGATTCTCATACTCGGTCTCCATCTGTGTCAGTTATGTCAGCCTACTTATAGACTTCATGCAAGTGAGAATTCAACATGTTCCCACCAGTTTTTCTTCTTTTTTTTCGAGTCATTTCGTTTTTATATTTATTTATGTTTGTCTTCGTATATTGTTTCCATAATACATATCTCGTATCATCACTGCGCATGTTCAACCTTCTCAACTTTGATCAGACGATTAATCACAGATAAACTTATTCATTGCCATTAATATGACCCAATCTCAGTACTACACATGAGAAAAGCATGAATCATACACTCCCCCTTATTCTAGCCACACCCCTAACAATATATATATATATATATATATATATACGATCCTTTGTGTCTGGCCAAGAGAAATCATAATTATGATATCTGCTTTATTTCTTTTATACCACTAATACTCTTGGGAACGTTATGACTATCACAGTATCTCAGTTTCCTTCATCTAAAAAATATGACTGAATGATTTAGCAACAGAAATCAATTTTGTAATCTCAGCTTTTCTTACGCTGCTATCGCTCTTAAAACAACATGAATGTCTCGACTTCCCAACGAACGTAGCACACAAGGGTAAGCTGCAAACAAATGAGGAAGTCTCTGCGTAATCTCTCGACCTGCTAGAAACAGTAATCGTACCTCCTTTAAATTACTATCTTACTTACATAAGCCTTTCGCTCCTGATGGAGCAGAGGCTATCGATGACTTCACTTAACTGTTCTCGATTCTAGGTTGTTTTTATCAAGGTCACTTTTGTTTTGTAGGGAGAAAGGGACCCTAATTTGTGTATCTAGATGTTTTCCTGAGGAAAGGTCTATCTCTCCTGAGTCTTAAATTTGAACTGTCATCGATGCTGCTCCTGCTGTAAGTTTACTTTTCTTCTAGGTAAGGGTGTTGGCCCTATACAAACCCATTTTTACCTCTTGAAAGAGGTGATCCCTATTAAGTTGGTTTTTTACCCTTTAATCTTTCCAGCATGTAGAGAGCCCTACAACGAGATTGTACTCTCATGATCTTTGAGGCACGTAAGCCCCCACACCGCAACAATAACTGGACCTTGTGGTGGTAAATTACTCTCTATATAAAAAGACACATGGGATGAAGAAGTCCTAGATGCACTATGTATGAATAAACGATGAGACGGTTATTGTTTAGAGCTTCGTTGGTTGGTCATAGGTCTTCTTATTGAGGGATGACCTTGCCACCGATGTGCTGTGTCTTTTGCCTATCTTTTCTGTTATTATGACTGCAGTTGCCGTGACAGTGACAGAAGAGACAGAATAAATTGTATAACAACAAACGCAACAAAATCCAACAGATCCACTTGCCTCTCCTCTTGTCATCATCCTTACTCCACAAACTTTGTACAAAACACTATTTAATCTTTATTTTCCTAGAGTTGTAACCTTCAATTCCATTCCACGTTTACCCTACAATTTTTGGTAGAAGTAAATGTGCGTTGTGGCGTTTGTTTGTTTCTTATCGTTGATAGTCATTGAGACTACAAGTGACAATTTACTTTAATTTCTCATTTATTTTATTTCTCTAATCAGATTATTAAAATCATTGTAATTTATGGATGATTTTTACACTTACGTTCATCTTTATTTTCACACGTACTGTACTGACTATAACAGACGAGACTATTGGATAGTGGCAAAGCTATCACGTGAATTATGTGTTCAAATACCCTGCAAGCATTTCGTTGTGTTCTCAGACAGACCACTTTGTCCTACATGTCTCCAATCATCGTCTAAGGTAAAGGATAAGTTACCAGAACGTTTCTAGAATAGAGATTTTATCGTTTATCTGGTTAACGCTACATACAAGGGTCGGTTGAAAAGTTCATAGGGCGACCAAGATACTCTGTGACCAACCGAGTTTTATTTTTCAACATAGTTACCCCGTACGGTCCATATACTTTTTCCATCGGTGTTCCAGTGTTTGGATCCCATTGGTGAAGAAGCTTTGGTCAAAAAAGTCATCATCACTGCGATATTGGTTCCCAACCAAGTGTTTTTTCATGTTGAGGAACAGGTGATTGTCAGATGGGGCCAAATCAGGAGAATAAGGAGTCTGATCAACCACTTCGAAGCCACAGTCACGTACAGCAGCCATTTAAACCAAGGACTTGCGTGCCAGAGCATTGTCCTCATGAAACAAAACCCTTTTCGTCAGTTTTTCCGAGTGTTTGGTCTTGATAGTCTTTTGCAACTGTCTCATCAAGTTGGTATAGTACTCTCCATTGATGGTGTGACCCTTTTGAAAATAGTCAATGCTTTTTTGCATTCCAAAAGATTCCCTGCCGATAAAACAATCTTGGCCTTCTTTGGAGCAGGTGAGGAGGGGGTTGTCTCTTTGTCTTTGGCACAAAGTGATGAACCCAACACTCATCCTAGATTAGGAAACGTTCAAGGAAACCAGCTGGATGTGCCTCAAACAATGTCAGATTTTACCATGATACGATCAACCTGGTACGCTTTTGATCAGGTGCCAGAAGACGTGGCAGCCACCGAGCAGAACCTTTTTCATGCCAAGTTCATTGCACAGGACATTCTCAACTCTCTCGCGAGATATGCTAATAGCATTGGTTATTTGGTTTATAGTCAATCGCCTGTCATCCATCTCCATGTAGTGAACATGATCAATGTTTTCCTCTGTGGTGGCAGTTCCAGGACGTCCAGACCTTAGATCATCTTCAAGACTCTCCCTTCCCCTCCTAAATTCGGTTGCCCACTTTTTCACTGTTGATATAAAGCTGGAGCGTCACACCCAAGGTAGCAATCACGTCAGCATGAATGTTCTTGGGGCTAAACCCTTTTTCTGCAGGTACTTGATAACACAATGATGCCAAATCTTTTCCATTTTCAAGAGAAGTTGCTATTTGTTACTTTTGAAGTCTTCTTTGAAGAGTCAGATATCAGTTTACATGGAAAGAAACAATGCAGTTATTGTTAAGAAGAATTAAAATTAATGCTTGCATTTCATCGCTCTGGCATCAATCCTTCATAGTCAGCCTATGAACTTTCCAGCTCACTCTCGAATGAACACTGATCTTGTGAGTCTTTCAAGTTGATGAGGCGATTAACTTAGCTTCAAGGTTAACTTATGCAAGTATCGTAAACATTGGAGTAAGCTCTCGGTATGCTGCTAAATCTTGTGATATTGGAGGTTGATTTCCGGTTGGCATATTTTTCACTTCACTTACTTTCCAAGTTACAGTGATATTCTAGGTTAGTCATTCTTAGTTTAAAGACTGTTGAACTCCACCTTATTGACATGTCTTCTCATACATTATAGGAAATACGAAATCCTCGATGGGGAATCCAACTACCCTTTAAGACTAAATTAATTGTTTGTAATTAAAGCATGTTCTGCCATTCATGAACAGAAAGAGCTTGTAGTGTAAGTACATAATTTAGGTTTCTATGGGGTCACCACAATATCTATGAAAGAGTTTTTTTCCTATGGCCATTTCTGAATGGGGATTGTGAGAATTAAAACCTTGAGACTCTAAGTAGAGGTTTGCAAGTTTTGTTTGATGTCAGGCTTAACAGAGAGAGAGAGAGAGTGTGTGTGTGTGTGTGTGTATGTGTGTGTGTGCGTGTGCGTGCGTGTGTGTGTGTGTGTCTAAAATAAAACAAAAAAAGCTTGTTTTGTAGTACATATGTACTTTGTGTCTACATTTTCTTAAATTTATACTACTCAAAAATCCTATTGAATATCATATCAAAATAATTCGCTTCATAAATTAAACTGACGTACAAGCCTTTCTCGTATGTTTTAGCGGATATATGCTATAAGCACCTCTATATTTTTTCAAGGAATTTTCTTCTGGTTTCTGTTTTATTTGTAGTAGTTTATGATTCTACCAAAATAAGAAATTTTTTTAAAAATTGGTTGAAGGGTGAGGATTTAGAGCTGGAATTTATTGTTAGGATAGAAACAAATAAAAAAAAGTAAAAAGTTATATTCGGAACGTTTATCACACGACCCTGTCTATATTTTTTAATTTGAACAACGAAATTTTGTAACACGATGCACAGCATTTGAAAAATTCGTACTACATTTTTTATGAAATTTATTTGATAACCCTGAATAATTCACTAGAATTTCCTAGGTATTCGTCAAGTGGATATCTTTATTTTCCTTCTGTCATTTGATATTTTCTTTGTTACATAACGAAATTTAATGAATTCGTATGGTTGTAAAAATTTTCGATACTTATAAATCCGGGCAATACTGTATATGGTAGCAACTAGTTGTGTGTGTGTGTGTGTGTGTGTGTGTGTGTGTGTACATATACGTGTGTGTACATATACGTGTGTGTACATATACGTGTGCATATTTATGCCTGTGTGTCTCTGTGTGTGTATACGCGCACGTATGTGTGTAGAATTATTATTATCCCCACATGAATTCCAGCTTGTCGGAATCACACGAAAGATATGCATTTCTGGGAATACATCTTTATTACAAAAACTCAGGTATGACACGCACTCCAAAGTTCAACTGATGAACCAATCGTTTTCTCTTGCTTCCTGTTTGAAAGTCGTCTCATATAATTTTCTCGGCTGGTGAACTGACGTAACGGATTCATAGAACCACAGGAGTAACTTTTCGATAAACAGAAGAAGTACAAACTATTCAACATAACAACACAACACAACGCATGAACGTACCTTTCAGTTATTGTGTAGATTACATGTAGATTCATCTATTACGTGAAATCATCAAGGATGAAACTCCCTATACTAATCACTCTTATGTGCCCACAATTTGCATACACAATGCTGTATCCAATATTCGAATACTTGTCCAACATATTGTACATTACAGGAGGTGGTATGCTGGCAGAATTGTTAGCACGCCGGTCAAAATGCCTAGCGGCATTTCGTCCGTCTTTACGTTCTGAGTTCAAATTCCACCGAGGTCAACGCTCATCCTTTCGGGGTCGATAAAATAAGTACTAATTAATCACTAGGATAGATGTAATCGACTTATCCGCATTACCACCCCGAAATTGCTTGCCTTGCGTCAAATTTTGAAACTAATATATTGTACATTACACAAAAAGGCAATAAAGGTTGAAAACAAGCAAAAAGGGTTTTCGATCTTCTTTGTTTGGGTTTTTGTCCTCTTCTTTTTCATTTGGATGACCATAGAAATCTCAACACACGACAAACCATCCAGTTATGGGTTAGGCACTGATACAAGTCTATTCTTGCCAGATGCGCCAGTGTGAGTGAATACATACATGTTGGATACAGTCTATCTTGCAGGCACCAAACCATTCTCACCAAATACACCTACGAGTTTATCACATGCATACATTGACTCACCAACCGACACAATCCCGTCTTCACCAGGTATACCAACGGGTTCAGAGGGAAAATCTTTTGTTTAATTTGACTTAGTTTGGTTACGAGATATATAAAACGCTATAGCAAATAAATTTCTCCTCTTTGGTTACTCGGCGTCTACCAAAAGCACATCTATCTTTCTTCCTTCTTCTTTCTGTCCGGTGCCGATGGGACTATAACCTGCTTATACTCTCTACTTACCTAGACTTTATTGCTCTGTCTCTCTTTAGTAGTCATACACAAATTAATTTACTAGCTACACAATGGATTCAATATCAACAAATAACCTGTGTACTAACTACAAGTTATTTTGCATATTGTAACGACCATCATAACAATCATATAATAAGTGGCCGTCTTAATCAGTTTATATTGTTCTTCTTCAATCATTTATTCTATGCATATCGCAATACATAACAGTTATACTTTGTGACTATCATATATACGTTACACGTTCATGTCTGATCCAAATCTAGAATTGCTAGTAATACCTGAACAGTTATTGAATATATAGATGACGATATCTATTTTATACCATCTTCTTTCTAATCCAGCATGGAGAGCTTTAACACTGTGAATATTAAAACTGGGTACCTCATCGCACTTTAACCTGAAAGAGGCAAGTGTAATTTTCGACAGTATCCGTTTGCCAGTGACAGAGCAAATAGTCTGCTGCTTTAGCATGGGTTCGTCTTACACCTTCCTTTCGTCGATCTTAACAAATTCATTCCACAAATATTTAGTATCTCGCACACTACCAATGCAGATTTCTTTCATAATTGTATCCATTTCTACCGCTTGATTATTTCCTTTTCTTCATCAAGGTTGTTACTGTTCACCTGTGTAATACCTATTTTTAGGAGTTTCATGATGCAGACTTTCTAACAAAAGAATTATATTGGCGATATTGACACACGAACACATGAGGCATTTGAAAAGAGAACAAATTGTGGTCTGGTTGTAGTTCGACAAACTTCGACTTTCGACAGATACATTTGGATACTGTTGCTGAAAAGTTGATCCTCTGGGATATCGTGACATGACATTTTGTTCTTCTTTTTACGGCTGACCAGGAGCCCCAAGACCTTTGTATTTTGGGGCTCCTGGTTACCAAACAATCACACTGCGAAATTTACAATGCAATCGACATTTTATGAAGGTAAACCACATGACAATGGGAGCCAAGCATAGACGAAAGGGTTATATGCTACGCAACAAGAATTTGCAAAAAAATTTGCGATTCCTTTCTGCTTTTAGAAAGCACTCGGGGCATTCTTGTCTTCGCCGCACCGGCAGTTATGGCACACACTTAAGCGGAATATACAGCAGTGTCTCCGTCTTCTTGGGCAACAAGTAAAGTATGTCTGTATTTGCACGTCGATAGTTTAGAGTGTTTTTGTAATTCTTTGAGCTGGTTCTGTCATTTCAAACAGGTTGTAGACTTCTGTGAACGCTCCGTTGCTTTATATACTTCATAATTGTTGCAATTGCCTTTGAACCGCACTCTTCTTTCCCGCAACCGTTAGGCTGCTGTTTCATAATGTTCAGTCCAAATGTTAATAGGAAAATGAATGGATAATAAATACTTCGTTGAATAATGAATATGACATATAATATGATACTTCAAATTGATTTAAACGGAACAAAAGACCCTAGAAAAGAGAAACGCTAGTGTCAAAATCACATGGAATTGTGATTACATCATGACCGGTGCCCAAAACCGTTGGCGAGAATATTCTTTTTCTTTTTGTTTTAATAAGAATGATCAATTCTATGATTGGTTACTAATAGTGATGTAAATATATTTTTGAAGGCCGCGTAACTTTTCGATATGCGCTGTAACCGAATCACAAAATTCAGCAACAAAATTGTCGAGTATCAGCTCTTGTATAGCAAATTAATCTAAAGTAAAACATTGCGGTTATGATCCAGATATAATGTTGTCATAAAGTCCAAAGCAAAAGCAAACGCAATCATTATCGTTGAAAAACAAAAACAAAAAAAAAACATTAAATTTGA
>NC_069000.1:17640863-17641700 GCF_001194135.2 Octopus bimaculoides
TGTGTGTGTGTGTGTGTGTGTGTGTGTGTGTGTGTGTGTGTGTGTGTGTGTGTGTGTGTGTGTGTGCTCGTCTGCGTGAGTATGTGTGCGTGTGTGTGTGGCAGAAACAGATTCATAGTCATGCAAAAACGTATGAAAATGAATACCAAACAAAAATGTTAATGCATTCAGAAAAATAGCAAAAGTCCACATGACTGAATTAGAAAAAATATCAACGAATTAATTGTACGTAAAGTTCAGTTCGGAATGTCAGGATGAGACACAGCTAATTATAACCTAGCAATATATACAGAAAAAAAAACACCAGAAAATAATATTTAATAAGTATGTAGAAGATATGACTGTATGTAAGAGTATATTTCTGCAACAGGGTTATATTATCTGATGTGGATTCGCCCGATAAAGTAAATAAATTTTGCAAATGTGTGAGTAACGAGGGGTTTTTTATGACATCAAGGAGGCTCGGATGAAAGATAGAGTTCTTCCTTTGAAGGGCACCAAGACTACGAACGTGTTTCATGCAGCTAATTAGTTTAAAATGGCGATAAAAAACAATTATTTGACATGCAGAATACCAGCTGTGATGAGCCTGCTTTGATGTACATTTGTCAGAGAATTGAAAATCCAATAAGTGGCGCGGTTTACGAAACGAAACAACCTTTCTGAGCTACCTTTTTTTCTTGTCAAATTTTCGACAAATTGAAAATTCATTACACCACATTCATACACACACACACACACACACATATGTATGTGTGCGCATCGGGTTCAGTCCCATTGCGTGACACCTTGAGCAAGTGTTTTCTACTATAGTCTCGAGCCGACCAAAGCCTTGTG
>NC_069000.1:17641947-17644802 GCF_001194135.2 Octopus bimaculoides
GTTTACGTCCCCTAACTTAGCGTTTAGGCAAAAACACCAGGTTTAAAAAAAAAAAAAAAAAAGCACTGGCGTCGATTCATTCGATTAAAAACATTCTTCAAGGCGGTACCCCAGCATAGCCGCATTTTAACGACTGAAACAAGAAAAAGATAAAAGATATATACATATATATACATGGTAGAATTTTCTGCCGTACACATTAACGTGAACTTTTAGTGGCGACATAGTTAATTATAATTAATGTTAAACATGAAAGGTGATAATTAGAAGAATGTATATTCTAAGCTGTAAATCCAAATCATGTAGTATGATTCGGCTGATATACCCTCCAGCCTTCTTCAGGTATCTTGGGGAAATTTCGAACCTGGGTTCTCATTCCTAAGGTATTTTTCGATATTATTATTATTATTATTATTACTATTATTATTATTATCATTATTATTATCATTATTATTATTGTTGTTGTTGTTGTTGTTGTTGTTGTTGTTGCTGTTGTTGTTGTTGTTGTTGTTGTTAATGTTATTGTTCAGGTCACTGCTCGGAATCGGACTCAGAATCTTGGGGTTAGTAACCCGCGCTCTTAACCACTACGCCATATACCCTTCCTGAAGAAGGCTGGAGGGTATATCAGCCGAAACGTTATGTTAACAACAAACAAGATGAGGACAAATATCCGTCGAATGTAAATAATGTACATAATTCCTCATCTCTTAAATATAGAACTGTAGTAAGTTCATTGTTGTACAGTCTGCTTGTTTCTCTAATTCTCGACTTAACTGTGAAATCTGTCTTGTTAAGTAGTTAGAGAAATTTCGATAAAGACGTGAATGGGTTTTTTTCTCTTTATCTCTAAAGAGTGCAACAAGATTAGACCATCTTTGTTTGAATGTTCCTTTAGTCTTCCCTATGTTTCGGTTTTCCGTTCTTGACATAGGAAGTCACTTCCACTTCAGATATTATTGCTTTGGTGTCGCCAGCTAGTTAAATGGGTGTATGTTTTTGTTCCTACTAGTGCAGTCATCAACTGCAGATGTCGTAAGTCTACTTGTTAAGATGCTTTTAATGTTAAGGATGCTACTATATGTCACTTTCAGCAATTTTCGTTTAAGATTATCTTTTTTTACAATGGTGACTTGGAAAGTGTTTATCTACCAGTTCAAATAATCTTTTGCTTACCTTAGCTCTTACGTCTAAAACAAAGAATGGTAAATCAGATAGCATTGTGGAATCTATTTAGATATATGCGGGGCGTGCGGAACATCTGCAATCATTTAATCATATCTTTTAAACCACTTTTGGTTAAGGCGTTATTATAACAAAGCACTGTTCTATCAACAAACTCTTTACAAAAGGGGAGGTTAGAGATTATTATTTTAATGTTATGGATTAAGTTTTTAAACCTCTCGACCTCTGTTGGTACACCTCAGTGTTTCGGAGTGTTTGTTGAAGGTTTATAATGTATTAGTGTCTAAATCTAGGGTTACATCGAAGAAGCTAGTTGTTTTAGGAGTTGCTATTAACTGGGATTCTTAATCCTATCTCGTCTAAAATGGTAATTAGATCCTTCCTAAACTTATCTAAGCTGTGTTTGTTGACGTGAGTAGATACGGCTGAAGCACCATCACGATAAAGACTAACATTGGAGCTAATGAATTTTTCTTTCAGAGTCTAGAATGTATACGTCTGCGCTTACTTTGAAATTGCCTATAATTTTAAATTTCTTCATTCACTCAGCTTTTATCAAATAGCAACGTTTTCTTTATTTGAGTGATTTCATGTGTATGAAAGTATGTATGTATGTATGTATGTATGTATTATGTATGTATTATGTATGTATGCATGCATGCATGTGTGTATGCATACATGTATTCGTGTGTTCATGTATGCATGAATGGATGCGTGTATGTGTGCATCTATATATGTATGTATGTACGTACAAGGTGCATTCCAGAAGTTTTCGGATTTTTCAGGACAGGAATTTTCTCATTTCAAAGCGATACAAAACTCTAATTTCCTTTAAAGTAGGATCCTCTGATTTTAATGCACTTGCTGTAGTGGTCCAGCCACTTCGTGAAGGCCCCATGCAAGTCCTTCAAAGTGAAGATGTTCAGGGACCTTGAAACAGACTCCTTCATCTTCAAACGACAGCCCTTGAAGTTCCCCTTCAGCTTTGGCAACAACCAAAAGTTATAGGGAGCAAAGTCTGGTCTATAGGGAGGATGAGGGACACTTTTGATGCCCATCTCTGTCAATTAGTTGGTTACCAAGATGCTTGTCGCTGAACACCCTGGGAACAAACTTTGCACAAATTTAGCGTAAGTTCAGATCTTCATGAATAATTCTGTGTCTGTTGCCACACCAACTCCAAACTGTATGCTTATTGCATTTGTAGACACACGATGGTCTTCATCCAGAAAATTGTGAATTTTCTCAACCAGCTCTTATGTTCTGACGTCCCTCTCCCTTTCACACCTCTCATCGTCTCACCTCCACTCTAAAACCCTTCAACTTCTTGTGCCAGTGAGAAAGCTAATTCATATCTCCAGAAAACACCTGGAACGAGTTCAGCATTTAACCGCCCGAATGGTCGCAGGCTTGCCTAAGCTTGCATATGAGGAATGCCTCCAACGGCTGGCATTACCTTCACTCGAACAACGGAGGATGCGGGGAGATCTCATCCTGGCTTTCAACATCTTCAACGGGAATGTAAACCTACCGTTTGCGGAGCTTTTCACCCCTGCACCGGATAGAGGTCTGCGTGAGCATGATCGCAAACTCTATCCCCGACACTTTCGGCGCAAGAGTTAGAAGCATTTCCTAAGTTTCGGTAGCGTTTTTGCCCGGTTTAACATAAA
>NC_069000.1:17645510-17652106 GCF_001194135.2 Octopus bimaculoides
TTAATTGATTAATTTTGATTTTGCCAACTGAGTAGAATATTCTTGAATGAGGAGATATAATATAGCCGAATCATACCGGTAGCTTTCGCTAGTTGTCTTAAAGACCAAATTCACTCCTATATTACATTTTTTTAATATTTTCCAAAACTTCCAACCAACTGACTTTATTGGAGTTGTCTTCCATATCGGCTTGATTTTAGATTTCAGACACCACTTGTAAATTTTTGTTTACTTTACTAATTATTTAGATAGTATCACTTAATTTAAACTGTTCAACTATATTACATATGTGAGACCCTTCCTATATGTATATAGCATGCAGAAAACTCCTCTGGGATATTTTCTTTCAGCCATATTGTTCATATAGACATGTAGTCGCACACTTACAAATATGCTCTGTGGTTTTCTGTAATGTACTTGCTTTTCTTGAAAACATCGGTAGCGTATGTGCAGAAAGAATTTCAAGAGGGAATCGAAAGGAGGCTGTGGTCTCGGTTCAGTGGGAACTTTCCCACCTACATGGCGTTTATTTTCAGTAATTGCTTTTCCAGTTCTTCCTGTGGTACTTATCATAATCTCCCCCCCCCCCTACCTCAAATATGTGATATTGTGCCTGTATTAAAAACCATTATTAAAACTTCGTCAGTCTAACTCGTAATCTAGTTCATATATCTTATTAAATTTATAAACTTACACCATTAAACCATTTAAAGAAGAAGTTTCACGTTTCATCGTCGTCTCCGTTGTGTTTATTTATTTATTTGTTTTTTTCTTAACCAGCATCAATTTTGATACACCAATCCAACAGATACTTGGGGACGACATCTTGCTGTCAGACAAATATCGCAGCGAACATGTAACTCTAAGAGACATTTTCAACCAGAAGACAGGAATAAGTAACATGGAAGCCATTTCCCAAATGAATTCCATCAAAACAGAGGATATGATGGGGTATGTAATTCTTCAGTTTTATAGTTTATTTATTTTTTATGAATATTTCAATACTTTATATGGCAGTGACGTGGTTAAATCGGTAGAGCGTTATACAAAATGCCTTGAAATATTTCGTTATGGACCTTTGCATTCGGAGTTCAAATACTGCCAAAGTCTACTTTTCATTTTCCTGGAGTCGATTAAAAAAAAAAAACGCCAGACAAGTATTGGGTCGAGTTATAGTCGTAGAACGCATCCTCTATGTCAATCATAGGCAAACTTGGGCTTGCAGGACTTTCTGAATGACATGCCAACCGAAAAATTACCTTGAATTTTTTTAGTAGTACGGCTCGCCTGACAACGAGCAAAGTCTCATGGGACCCACTTCCCGTAAAAGGTTGCACATGCTTGCTCTGTGTGAATGGAATTATAATAGAACATAAACCAAGAAGACTATATTTTATATGGTGAGGGAAGCTACAGATCAGTGCATCATCGAGACAAAAACTTTGCTGCATTATGACGTTCTGATGTGAAATCCTTGTGGGTTCGACTTGGGCTTTCATCCTTCTGGAATCGATAAAATAAGCATCAATCTATAAGTACTGGAGATCGATCAGTTGATCATATTATTTCCCACCAAAATCTATGACCTTGCGCTGATCAGTAAAATGACTAAGAAAAAACACCTCAATGGAAGTACAACAGATACTTGGGGACGACATCTTGCTGTCAGACAAATATCGCAGCAAACATGTGTCACAAATGTAATGTTATAAGTTGAAAATCTTCAATTAAGTGAGATTATCCTAGTAATTCGAAGACAAAACTCAGTTGCATAAACTCATATAGTAAGAAGCTGAGAGAGAAAGAGAGAGGAGAGAGAGGGGGAGGGAGAGAGAGGGGGAGGAAGAGAGAAGGTGAGAGAGAGAGAGGCAGACAGACAGACAGACAGACAGACAGACAGACAGACAGACAGACAGACAGACAGACAGACAGATAGACAGACAGATAGACAGACAGATAGACAGACAGACAGAGCGAGACAAAGGCAGAACACAGTAAAGTTTCAGAACTGCTTTCGATTCACTATAGAAGACATTCTGTATCAAAAACAGGGTTCTTCAAGATATTCATGATACAGTGCGAGAAAGCTAACCCACTGATTTCCAACTACAGCCCATTTGAGGGGGTTTCACACAGTTTCTGTCTATCAGCATGACGTTGTGTAAAAGATATTTGTCCAAGACGTAATGTAATGGACTGCGTATGACTACGAAAATCACTCATCCAGACTAACTTCTGCGTATTCTCTTTATGCTCATGTTAAATGCATGAAGATCACAGCGGCCACTTAAGCTTCTACGCCATCCACCTCCAAAATATATATTTTTATGACTGGGTAAGATGTTCCAGTTTTCTTGTGATGGTGATGAGTGGCACAGCAAAGCAAGATGGAATCGCCCAACACGCAGAGACGCTTTACTTACTTTACTTATACCCTTGGGAAGGGAATGACTATCATGATTACCTATATGATCCTCTAATAAAATGCTTAGACAAGAGACCAACATATTCTGTGACGGGTGCCAAAAGAATATTAGGTTTCTTTTCAAAAGATATTATTTCAAACTAAAGTATGCGTGTGTATGTGTGTTTGAGAGAGAGAGAGAGAGAGAGAGAAAGAAACTCAAAAGACAGTAAAAGTAGTAAATACTGCACGATATATATATATACTTATATATATATATATATATATATATATATATATATATATATATATATATATATTCGGTGTACACAATCGAAGCAGCATCAAATTATAAATGCCATCTTTATATCATTCTTAATGTATATATACCATTGACAATCATGATGCTGTGGTTTTTGTCTGAGAGAAAAATCACCTCACAGACGTGTTAAAAAAGTGGAACGAGACAAATTTTGTCCCAGCACCGAGTCTCAGGAGCACCAGATGAGTTTCGGTTTTCTTGGGTTTGTCAATGATGTATACCCTGTAGTTACGTACCGAAAACAAAATCTAGGCATCACCTCCTATACATAGCGAAGAATGAATAATACATCCACAGATATTGCAAAAAGCTTGCCGGACTAAATTAAACTGTGGACACACAAATAAAGCAGCATTGAATTATAAAGTCTGTGTATCATATTATTTAACGTATATAAACCATTGACAGACATATTATTCACTGTTCGCTATATATCGGAGGTGATTTAGGTTAGACATGTAACTACAGGTTATACGTCACTGACAAGCTCCAAGAAGGGCGAATCACGGCTGGCGCTTCCGTGAATCGCTGCTTGGACAACGCTCGTCTCGTTCCAATATATAATGTGTTTTTAACACAAAACGTATATGAGGAAATTTGTAGGTATGAATCTCTTCGTTAGAGAAAAAAAAACAAGCCACATTACCAAAAGATTAAAACTTTCAACGTCTACATTTGGAATAATATGTGGCAATAGAGAGAAAATTATGCCAAGAGTTGCAGAAGCTACTTCAGATTTTATTTTTTCATAGACCTTACGTGACGTTTAAAATGGAACGGCTCGTGTGTATGTGGAACGAGATAAGAGTCAATGTAATGTGCCAATAAGCATGTTAATATTTTTTAAAGCCAAAAATTTATATCATTTGCAGATAGAGGAAGGTGAAACCTTTAAAGAAAAACTTCTTTTTTTTCTGTAGCTAATAAAGACTAGTTTGAGAGGTTTAGGAAGCGCTTGAATTTGTCCAACAAATTACTGGCGAATTGCTAGTGCTGATATAGAGACTACTACTGATTATCCTGGGCAGCTGGAAAAAATATCGTTAAAGGGTGATATACACGAGAGCAAGTATAGAATGTTGATGAAATTGCACTTTTGTGGAAGTTCACGCTCGCTAGAGCTTTTACATTACATAAAAAAATTAAGACCAGGATTTAAAGCTTCCGATAATCGTGTGATGCTTCGTCTGGGAAGAAATACTGATAGTGACGTGAAATTGAAGCCGCTTTCGTGAATCACTCCGAAAATTCAATGACTTTCAAGGGTTACGCAAAATTAAATTTACCTCTGGTTTCACCTTCAGATAAGAAAGTATGGATGACTAAAAGCCTCTTCGAAGAGTTGTTTAAAAACATTTTTCTCCTGCTTGCTTCCCGGCCACATGGTTCAGGCTTCAGTGCCACTGCGTAACAAGTGTCTTCTACTACAGCCTCAAGCCGACCAAAGCCTTGTGAATGGATTTGGTTGACGAAAACTGAAAACATCCTGTCATATGTGTGTGTGTGTGTGTGTGCGTGCGTGTGTGTGTGTGTGTGTGTGTGTGTGTGTGTGTGTGTGTGTGTGTGTGTGTGTGTGTGTGTTCCTTCACCACCGTTTGTTTTACGTCCCCGTAACTAAGCGGTTCGGCAAAAGTGACCGATAGAATAAGTACTAGGCTGGGTCGATTCATTCGACTAAAAATTCTTCAAGGCGGTGCCCCAGCATGGTTGCAGTCTAATGACCGAAGCAAGTAAAAGATAAAAGATATCAGACATAATATTTCCAACAAAGCCTAGTTCCTTTTAGACAATGAATAAAGCCATCAAGTGAACTTAAATGAATTTTCTGATAATGTGAGAGCAGAATATATCTCAAAGTATACAACTTTTTTTACTCCAATCAATGATTGAAGGTGTGATACCGAACTTAAAGGTACATTATCTGAGAAGAACTTACAAACAACTTGTGAACTCATATGATAGAGAGGATAAACCCACAGTTAGAGACTTCTGGAAGAAATTCAGTAAAATGGTTTCTATGGATGACATGGCTGAATCATGAAATGAAGTGAAAGCCTCAATTTTGAATAGTATTCGTGAAAATATGTGACCAGACTTTATCCATGACTTTACAAGTTTTCAACACACACCTACCATATTCTACAGACATACAAGGTCTCAGACAGACAAACGCGGCCTCCGTAACGGACTGGGAAAGAAGTCACCGAAAAGGTTGCAATTGGCAACGAAAGAACTTTGAGCAACAAAAAAAAACGATTGATTGTTTAACCAACAAGTTAAACAAACGATCGATTTGTTAGTTGGACAGATATCTAAGCAATTGACTAATAATAATGGAGTGAAACTGAACCGGTGCGTGTGTTAATATTGGCGTAATGACTCTCCCTAGACACAACAGAAAGAAAGTTTACGTCAAATTCCGAAAGATGTTGTGAGTCTTGGAAATGATGTAAGGTTTGCAGAAATTATGTAGGATGTATTTCGGTTGCAAGTATCCAAAACAGAAAGTTATCTAACGAGGAGCTAATGAGCAAGCTGAGAATACAGATAAGAATACGGAAATTCCATCAACTCAATTTTAATTAACTGCAAAGAATATTGCTAAAGGGTTAGCACTTATAGAGGAATTTCTTTAAGTGTTTAATGATAATAATTCTAATCGTGAACGTAGCAAAAATTTTAAAAGGGAGTTTGCCATGAGCTCAGTTCCTACACCAAGCTGTACAGAGATGATGTGCTATAAACATCAAACAACTTTGGATAAGTTCTGCACCACTCAAACAGATGTTGAAGATAAACAAAAAGATAGGAGACACCGTCCCTCATCCTCCCAGCAACTCACGTTCCAGCACCACTCCCCATACAATAGTAAACATCTTTTACAGTAAAAACGTACCCTATTGCGATATTGCAATTCATATTTATTCCCTAATGTATTTCCCTTCAAATGTTTATATATATACATTTTGAACTATGTTTAGAAATTGTTATTTTCATGTACAAAAGTGGTCGTGTGCTTTTTTGTTGTTGTTTTTAAAAATTTGTCGAAAGGCATTCTCAATGAGGAAATATATTACGATTTACGAGATTTCCTGGATTTTCAGGAACACATTACTCACACAACGCGATGTGTGTGTGTGCACAGGCGTGACTGTGTGGTAAGAGGCTTGCTTACCAAATATATGGTTCCGGGTTCAATGAGAGGCACCTTGGGCAAGTGTCTTCTACTACAGCCTCGAGCCGACAAAAGCTTTCTGAATGGATTCGGTAGACGGAAATTGAAAGAAGCCTATCGTATACATGTATGTGTATGTATCCCTGTAAAACAGCGGTTCGGCAAATGAAACCGATAGAATAAATGCCATGCTTAAAAAAAAATAATAAATACTGGAGTCGATTTGTTCAACTAAACTATTTAAGGCGGCGTCCCAGCATGGCGCAGTCTAATGACTGAAAAAGATAAAGGATATATAAATATATATATTCGTTTTTATGTCAAATTATATATAAAAGCAATTTAACGTTAACCTGAAGGATTACTCAATACTCTTTATTTTATTAAAGGGACAGACTATGCGGTATCATAATTCTATGTATGTGAGTATTCGAGAAAAATGCACTTGACCCTTTAACGTAATCATCAGATAGGCTTAGCCTGACACTGTGTGACAAAGCTATTCCTTTGAATTACTCCTTTGAATTTGAATTATAGTCCATTGAATATACTCTTTAAAAGGATGAAATAAAAAGAAAAGAGAAAATGGAGAAAAAAAAATGGGGGATGTGCATATTTATTTACTTTAACCTCAACGTCAAAGTTTCGGCTTGTTCACCTTCATTACACTGTCACACACACACACACACACACAC
>NC_069000.1:17652467-17655375 GCF_001194135.2 Octopus bimaculoides
ATATATATATATATATATATACACATATGTACATGCAAACATGCACACACATGTATATGTATACGCACATATGTGTGATCTGATATATCTGAATGGGCGTCTACCGTGAAACTGGGGTCTGTTTCCTGCTTGATCTATGCCCCGTTAATCTGTTATAAAGTGGTTGTAAACTGAGTTATGTCACTCTCACTATATGTTACTGTATTTCATGTTCTTATTCCCTAGTTCATAAACATTTCTTGTACTTTACGTAACACAGACCGAATTTCTATTTCTCAATATTGATTCCTGACAGAATCGTCAGCACGCCGGGCAAAATGCTTAGCGGTATTTCGCCCGTCCTTAAGTTCTGAGTTCAAATTCCACAGAGGTCAACTTTGCCTTTCATGTTTTCGGGGTCGATAAAATAAGTATCAGGCACTGGGGTCGATGTAATCGACTTACCCCCTTCTCCGGAACTGCTGGCCTTGTGCCAAAATTTGAAGCCATATTGATTCCTATAAGGCTATTAATTTTCTTGGTGTGAGAATAGTCGATTAAATCCACCCTAGTATTTGGTTAGTAATTTGTTTTGTTGACTAGTGAAGGAGCCACATATCCCAGAAAAAGAGGGGCACTCGGTCGCGCCCCGCGGTAATGACCATGATAGCGTTGCCACGGAAAATGGCCAGAAACATTCGCTGGAAGAGCCACCTCATCTCGTCGGGCTCGTTTCTCCGACGGACCGCGGTTATTCCTATTTTGCGAAGGAAATTGGCAGTACGAGGTCCTAGAACACTTGACATCTCGACGGCAACCGGCAAAAACTGATAGCGGCCGACCAGGTTCCTGTACTTATTGATTTTTCTCTCCTCCGCGTTACGGACGACGACACTGGGGCTTGCGACAGATGCCGCGTGGTTGGAGCCGGAGAACGTGTCGCTGCACGTCGCGTCCCAGACTAGGGTTCTTCCTCCTTCGAATGAGAAGAGAGTTATCCCGTCGAGGCGCTTATGGTCGAGACCTGCAGGCTCAAGTTGAGACGGGAAACCATCGTATATTATAGTTATTATAGTTCAAGTGGATGAATATTCCGTAAAAACAAAAATCTGTATCTTTTATGTAATCCTCGGGTAGAATCATCATGACGCAGTGTGTAACAAGGCTGAACCCTCCAATTACAGAGACAGTCATCTAGGGGACTTCTACCCAGTTTTCGACAACCCGATTTCATACACACGACTTGGGTGAATCCTAAGCCGTAGAAGAAAACACTTGTCTAAAATGCAGCACAATAGGATCGTCCCAAAACTTGACGATTGAGTTGACACTTTCTCGACCATTTAGTCATACGTTCATTTGCAAAAGTAACTGTGTATCACCCAGGTTGTCTGATAATCCCCATCCAGTTGGCAATTATTCATGATAGCGTATGAAGCAAACTTCCAGCTCAACACTTCTTTTGGTCCTCAGCTAAAGTCATTTCATATCTCTTACAATCTAGGTGAAGTGAAGAGGGGAAAAAATCTAAGAATCGAAATTATGGTGATGTTTCTGTCAGCTGGGGAGATTATTTTGTACTCTACAATTTTCTAACATCAGCACAGTCATGAATTCCTATTCTCGGTACGTTATAGTCGACTGAGTCAACAGCAGGGTTGCCAGATCAATTTCATAAAATGTAGGACAAATTTTTCAATAAATAACTTATTATAAATACAAAATGAAAATTTAGCTTGTAAATTTATAATATATAAATGTATGCAAGTGCATGTGTGTGTATGTGTGTGTGTGTGTGTGGCGTTCTTAGTGCTATTGGTAATATGTAACTTAGTACATGCGACAACTTAATACAAGCGACAATCTGTCTCATAGTCGGGCCATCAGTAACTAAACCTGCAACCCTACCAACGCTGCTGGACAAGGAGTGATTTTTATTGGATACTCAGTAGGACAAAAGCAAATCTTGTCAAAGGGCAGATGAACTCAGTAGAGTTAACGACCATCCAACAGCTTGGAAAGATCCCTAATCTTTGTTTAGGCATCTCTCGAGAAGGAAAACTCTAATACAATACCTGCAGCTAGGTATGTATAGTTTAGAGAGTGAGATTGGGCCCGTGCAAGGGTTTTCCTCACTTTAAAAAACATTCAGATACGGGATTTGCTTAACTATTAATATCTCTATTGTGTGTTGCTCACTGACTGGCCGTAGCCAGAAATGGCAAAAAAGACAAAAAACAATGAAAAATTCCGTGATGGAATGAAAGCATGTGTCGGCGTGGGTGGTAATCTCTATAAACATATGCTGCAAGCGGTGTCTATCGTTACCTCAGATGCGGAAGAGAGCGTAGGTCCCTAGTTGAACTGAAATGCCATATCGGTGCTGTTCCTGTTTAAAAGAATAATCAAGCAATGACATTACTCGAAAGTGGCTGGTACATTACAAACGCTGACCTTCATAAGTGGGACAGGCAACTTGAACAAACTATGGATAGTCTTTCCACCTGACAGTAGTGTAGAGGCAATGCCTGTCCAAGCAACACTGCACACGTTTCAGTTGTTCCTTCGCAGATAAGAAATTATGGTATTAAATATATAAGTTTTACTACAACCTCCGTGTGCATCTACATAGAAACAGGAGTGGTTGGGCACTTCACCTCTCCTCTTCTTATCTACAGATTCAAGCACAGCATTAGCAATTAGTCTCTGTTCATCAGTAAGTGTTGCAGTGTTTGGGTGATCACCATTCAATATCAGCTGGTGTAGACAGCCTGATTCACCAGATACGAAAGGCCTACAACTCGAGGTGGCCTAGCACAGAATTACATTATGACAGCTGATATGTATATTCACTCGTTCATCTCTTTCTCTCTCTTTCTCTCTCTCTCTCTCTCTCTCTCTCTCTCTCTCTATATATATATATATATAT
>NC_069000.1:17656142-17658130 GCF_001194135.2 Octopus bimaculoides
TATATATATATATATATATATCTTTCTCTCTCTCTCTCAATTTCCATACAACCACAGGAACTGTCCAACCAAGACACTGCAATAAACAGAACTTTCTGTTATAACTCTTTTATTATTGTATTTTGCCAATTAAACACATGCACTATTTATTTGATCTTCACTTTAGTTTTATTTTATTTTATTTATCTGCCAAAGTTCTTTCATCACATATCTGTGACCTCTTCCACGATTCTCTGTCCCATGTGTCTCCTCTTTTGCCTATTCCATTTTGTCCTTTTATTATTGTTTCTCTTTCTTACTTTGGACTGCTGCATCTAATACAAGCTCTTTACAAGAAACAAAAGATGAACGAAAAGCAAACGACGACACTTCTCATTCAGCTAACTTCCCGTTCATCCTCTATATTATATAAACGTAAATAAAATATAAATGCATTTTAATACACTTAACTAACGTTTCACGTTTGTAATTTTTGCAGCCGCCTCATGTATGCACCAGAGGCATTCAAGTTCCGGGAGAAGGTCTACAAGAGCAACCCACTTTTCTTAATTGTTCAAAAAATTATTGAAAAACTCGGAGGAAAATCCTACGAAAAACTTCTCAAAGAATATATTCTGGAACCGCTAGGCATGACTGGTACTACTTTTCTGCACGCACTCCATTCAGGGCGACGAAATTTGGCAATGCCTACTATGAACAAGAAAGGAGAACGTTATACGGTACCGGTTGAAGCAATGAGGTAGGATGCCAGTATTTTTGTGTTGCCCCATTGTTTTTTGTGGGTGGGTGGGGGGCACTGGTTAATACGTTATTAGCAGGAAGTAAGAAATTTATAAGGGGAAGGGTAGAGTCGATTGATGTAGCAATTACTGATACAGGTGCAGGCGTGATTATGAGGTAAGAAATATGTTTCCCAACCACCTAGTTCCGGGTTCACTTCCACTATATCGCACTTTAGGCAAGTATCTTCTGTTATAGCCTTGGAACGACCAAAGCCTTGTGAGTGGATTTGGTAGACAGAAACTGAAAGAAGCCTTTCGTGTGTGTGTATGTGTGTGTGTATCTGTTTGTGTGTGTGTGTGTATGTGTGTGTGTGTGCGTGTGTCTGTCTATCTGTCTGTGCGCGCGCATGAATGTTTTTTCCTCCACCGCCGCTTGACAACCGGTGTTGGCTTGTTTACGTCTCCGTAACTTATTGGTTCGGCAAAAAAAGAGACTGATAGAATAAGTACCAGACTTAAAAAATAATAAGCACTTGGTTCGATTTGTTCGACTAACCCCCCATCAAGGCTGTGCCCCAGCATGGCCGCAGTCCAATGACTGAAGCAAGTAAAAGATTAAAAAAAAAAAAAAAAAAGAGAAAACGCTACCAAAAAAAATGGCATTGCCAACTAAGGTGAGATGTGAAGGCACGCTCTGCCACGCCACCGCCATGTCATCTCCTCCCACCATACTACCACTCACTCTATCTCCCTATCTCTTTCTCTCTATCAATCTATCTATCTCTTACCTCCCCTTCTCCTCCTCACCCTACTACCCTGTCACCACATCACCCTGTCATACCACCACCCCCCATCAGTTCTCTTCTGAAATATTAGACACCAACTAGGTTGTCAGTATTACAAGTACAGGAAACGAATCGTTTCAAAGATGGAAGCAGAATGGGAAGAAGAGACGTGTGTGTGTGTGTGTGTGTGTGTGTGTGTGTTTGTTTGTATGATGGTGGTGGGGTAGGGGGGCATGTTGATGAAATGTGGGGATGGGGATGAAATGTGCGCGCGCGTATAATGTGTATGTGAGTCTACGTATATGCATAGACACACATGCATATACGTTCGGATTACATACATAAATTCACACACATACACCTGTGTGTATGTGTGTGCCTGTTGGTATAGTGTACGTTGATGAATGATATCTGAGCGTGAGTGTTGGTGTTTGTGTGTGTGTGTGTGTGTGTGTGTGTGTGTGTGTGTGTGTGTGTGTGT
>NC_069000.1:17659081-17660292 GCF_001194135.2 Octopus bimaculoides
ATATATATATTATTTATTATTTTTTTTATTTTATCTAGTTTCAGCTCACGAGCTGTGTCCATTCTGGGGCACCACCATTTGGTGTTGCTACAGAATTTTACTTCACGAATGCTTTTCAGGAATTGACATTTGATGCATGAGAGAGTTTGATGCAGCTGCTCTCATCTGCACCTCCTGTTGCGAAGTTTGTTCATCTGGGACACTTGACAGGAAGAGGTCCAGCTTTATTTTGAAGACACCTACATCCATCCCATGCAGGTCCTTCGGGAGGATATTGAAGAGCTGTGGACCTCTGAAGCCCAGGCTATTGCAGTATTTTGTCCTACATTTTGATGGCAAATTTGGAGTCCTTGGCACTGTGCAGTGTTGCCCAGTTTTAGTATTTGTGTAACTCTCTATGCCAAAGTTTGGGACAAGTCCTTCGAGGATCTTCCAAATGTATATTATGGCATATCTTTCTCGCCTACGCTCAAAGGAATAGAGTCTTAATCTCTGGAGTCTTTCCCAATAGCTTATGTGCTGCATATAGGCTATCTTCGTGTAGCTTCATTGGATTGCCTCAAGTTCTGAGATTAATTTGACACTAGTTGGTGACCATAACTGAGAGCAATAGTCAAAGTGGCTTAGGACAAGTGTCCTCCAGAGGACCATTATGGTTTCCTGATCTCTTGTTCTGAAAGTTCTAAGAGTCCATCCGGTCAGCCGCCTGCATTCCATTGCCAATTTAGCAACATGCACATGAAAGGATGCATCATTACTCATGTAAATGCCCAGGTCTCACACTGTCTCTGCCTCTGGGATTGCAGTCCCTCCAGGTCCAGTGTATTTAATGGGTATTGCATTTTGTTTTGCATGCTGATAGCACAAGGCTTGAAACTTTTCAGCATTAAACTGCATGTTATTCTTTTCAGCCCACTTGTATATTTCATCCAGCTCACATTATAGGTGTATAGTGTCTTCAGGGTTCTGTATTACTTGTGAGACTTTTGTATCATCTGCATAACTTGTGATCGTGGCTCTCTATGTAGCTGAGGGCATGTCTAAGAGGGCCATTATGAACAGTAGTGGTCCCAAAACAGTGCCTTGCGGAACACCGCTCACTATTTGCGTGTCATTGGAGGTGGCCCCATTGGCTACTACCATCTGACTTCTATCCTTCAGAAAGTCATGAAGCCATTCTCCCAATTTTCCAACTATGCCGAGATCACGCA
>NC_069000.1:17660302-17664248 GCF_001194135.2 Octopus bimaculoides
TATATATATATATATATATATATATATATATATATCCCTGGATCAATTGATTTCAAAATTTGAGAGATTATTTCCCTTAAATCAGCAAGACTCGCTATATTCCTAGGGTTAAAAGCTTTACTCGTTTCGTTGTGCTTGATAACCGTTGAAAAGCCAGCGCCAAATTCAAAAACGGTATCAGTGTATAAAATTCATAAATGAATAAATATTTTTAAGATATTTATATAGATATTATTATTAACTATTATTAGTAGTAAAATAAATAATAACAACAATAACATAAGTGGCCAGCAAGCAAAAACCAATAAATGGCAAATCCAAAATCTTATAATTAATTTATAATAGGACACACGAGGTGCCGGCATTACTATAAAAACCAGAGTCGAAAAATACTCTAAAAAGCCACCAATCACTGGAAATACAAGCACAACAGAAATCAGTCGACGAGCAAAGAAATTAACTTACCATCTCGGCAGAAAGCTGCAAAATGAGGAAATAGATATCTCTAGATCAATTGATTTCGAATTTTGAGAGATTACTTCCCATAATTCTCATCAGTAGGTCTCGCTATATACCTAGGGTTAAAACCGTTACTCGTTTCGCCAAATTCAAAAATGGTGTCAGAGTATAAAATTCATATATGAATAATATGTATATAGATATTATTATTAATGATTATTAGTAGTAAAATAAATAGACTCAGCGAAACGAGTAAAGTTTTTAACCATATACATATATATATATATACATTATTTTTGTATTTGGGGACGGTCATGTTGCCAGTTTAGCCAATAAAAACACACGCACTGTATATTTGGTGTTAATTTGCTTCAGCTTTATATTACATTACATTACATTAATCATATTTCGGCCAGAGTTCTTTCGTCACACTTCTGTGACCTCATCAGTGGTCCTTTGCTTTCTTCTTTCTTATATGTGTGTCCCCAAATACAACAATATCTGTTTCAACACACGATTTCAGATCAAAAATCTTGCAAAACAAATATATAAACGGAATATATATATATATATATATATATATATATATATATATATATACACTTATAATTTTGTACGAATTATATTATGTGTTCTCGAGCGTTAGGTATTTGTATACAAACCCTAAAACCCTGTATGCAACGCCTGTTTATTTGTGAATGTAATAATTTATAAATTTATTACTATATTAATTTATCATTTTAGATGTCTTAAATCAAGCTTCTAAGTTTTCAAACCCATCCCCATTTAACGACTGCTTCATCCTCTCTTCTCATTCAGTTTAAAGATGCACGAGCCCTACTACCTAGCTCCTGCTATATAAGACAAGCTAAGTAATCCAGTCTTCTTTTAGTTGTAGCCTATTCTCTTAACATCGTTTTAAAAATATTTTAAGCCAAAAGACGAGTTCTGTAATGATTCTATTGCAGAGCAAAAGTGAATGACAAATGACGGTATTAGAGTTATCACCTCTTATATTAGTTTCCTCTCTTTCTAGTACAATTCTTGTGATATCGTGCGTTTCAGGACTGGCTGACTGAGGCAGATTCGTGTGGTAGTGTCTTACAGGAAGTTAATTGTTAACAAGTTGTTTACCTTATGTGTTTCGGGCAGAATAACAGTTGTTTTTTTCCAATTGCGTTTCATCTATATTCTATAGACGATCTTATAGCCCTGAAATCGTAAAATACCGTAAATCCTCGAGTATAATCCGCGTTTTTTCCCCAAAATTTAAAGGTCAATATCCCTAGTGCGTACTATATACGAGGTTAAAAATGAAAAATATTTTCTAAGCAATGTCCGAGTCTCTATTTGCTATCCAGCAATGTTTATTCTGACACATTTTGTGATGTCGGGCGCGAAAATACCTTAAGCTAAGCCTGAAAGCAATGAAGTCATAAAAGAATCATCCATAATTTGCAGTAAGCAACATTTATTAAAATAAAAGTGTTGTATATCGTCTGCACTGGATGGTACTCAGGATGACGTTGTATGGAAAGATGAAATAAATGAAAGTGAATCTTCGGATGTTGACTATGAATCTGACAATGACGGAGATTTACATTACAATTATGCTGACATGTTTACGGAGGAACGAATGGAACAGTTATTTGATGCTGAAAGTGACGTTGAATTTGAAGGATTTGAATAAATGTCTTTGCTTTTGCTTTTGTAACTGATAGTGATAAATATGTGAAAGGCAATTTACTTAATATTTATTTTTCACTCACGTTATTACTGTTATTTCTTTATTTTCTGCAAACAAAATGCACAAAAAAACGACACGTTCGCATTATGTTATATATACAATAATAATAAAGGACGTTACCGTGTTTACAAACCAATGTTTACAAACCAATGACGTTATATAGACCTCCTTGACTCAAGTTAGAGAAGGGGTGCGTATTATACACAAGGTTTAGGTTTTCAGAGGTACAGCCCCCTAAAATTCCCCTGCGTATTATACTCAAGGACGGACTATATTCGAGGATTTACGGTATTTCATAGAACCCTTCTGAGTAGATTTGTACGAATTAAAATGCCATAAATAAGTAAATGTGTGTGTGCGCGTGCGTATGTGCGTGCGTACGTGCGTGCGTGCGTGCGTGTGCGTGCATGCATGTATAATTTGGCTCTTTGCTGTATGATTTCAGAGGTTTCAAACTTACGAAAGCTGCCAATGGAATTTGTTCCAATGCACACGACATGTCTTCATGGATTAATATGCATCTGATGAAAGGCGTCTCCCGTGAAACTGCAAGGACAATCATAGGATCAGAATTTTCAAACGATATTGATCGACCAGACATCAATCGATTCAACGATGCTTTCAACTTGGTTAAGAACACATTTTTAAATCCAGCAATCTTGGTCAGTCTCGATCGATACGGCTACGGAAAGGGATGGGAATCTGGACTTTATAGAGGTAACTTCACCAGTCATTCTAACTTTATTCTAAATACTATTGCATCGGTTGAGAAACAAACAAAATACTGCTTCTAATATTATTACTAATAATTGTTTCTGGCATATTGCACATAGCCTGAAATTTGGGGAAGGAATTCGTTTATACGATCGACTAGTATTTGACTGGTACTTATCTTCTCAACATCAAACAGATGGACGCCAACCTTGTTGAGGTATGAACTCAGAAAATAAAGGGCGGAAACTAAATTCTACAAGTCATTTAGTCCGTTGCATTACCGATTATGACATTAGGCTACATTTACATAATTTATATGTACTATGCCAATCCCCCACATTCTTTACAAAAATGACTGGCATCACAACAAACGAGCCTATGAGGGCGTCCTATACGTGGTCTCTTGTTTTGCTAGAAACAGCACCTGATTCTCTCTATAAAAAAATCAAACTTTGCTGAAAGAAAAGTAATAAGCTTTTCTACTTAAAGACACAAGGCCTGAAATTCTAGGGAAGGAGACTAGTCGATTATTCGACCAGAGTGTTTCACTGGTTCTTAATTTTTCCATCTCGAAGGGGATGGAAAGCAAAGTCAACCTCGGCAGAATTTGAACTCAGAACGTAAAGATTGACAAAATGCCGCAAAGCATTTTGCCCGACGTGCTGACGATTCTGCAAGCTCGCCGCCTTGAAAGAGAAATAATAATGATACATTATATGATAGAATCCTTATTACGCGATTTCTGAAAAAAAAGATTGGATGGTTACAACTGGAGCGTTTTTGATCATAAGATCAGGGCTGGGGCTAGCCTGGTGGTAAACGACAACAAATATAACCACTAATACTAACTTTGTATACTATATACATTATATTATATTGTTATACTACACTATGTCAGAATTAAAGACGGAATGGTCACAGTTAGAAGGTCAGATTTGCTACATCGGCGCTGACCTGTGGTTAAATAACAACTATAGTTACTAATGCTATATATATATATATATATATATATATATATATATATAT
>NC_069000.1:17664888-17665533 GCF_001194135.2 Octopus bimaculoides
GTAATCCGGGAAAATCAGTAATTCGGCACTAATTCCGGCTAGAAAAATTTCAGAAAATTTCAAATTTCCCGGCTCGCCGCTACGATATGTTGGCGTTACTTGCTGCATAAACACACTCGCATCATTTGTAAACAAAGCAGGCCTTTCCTGTTTGTTTTTTTTTTGTTTTTTGTTTTTTTATTATTATACTTTTTTTCACTTTTCGCTCAAGCCATGGTTCCAATGCACAAGGAAGTGCTTCTCGTGGTGTAAGGCGTAAACACCATACATTGTCCATAAAAGAAAAAATTGAACTGTTGAAATAACTTAACAGCGGTGTGTCTGAAAAGATTGTGTGAATTATACAACGTTGGATCTTCGACAGTATATGACATGAAAAAACAGAAAGACCAATTACTCCGTTTCTTTACTAACAGTGAGTCAAAGAAAGAAATGATAATCCTGCAAAATCACTAATCCGACACTCTCCAGGTCTCAATGGTGTCGGATAATCGGCAGCTAACTGTACATATATATATATATATATGTACAGTTAATATCATATATATATATATATATATATGTACAGTTAATATCAGTAAATATCATAAGATAAATATAATCTTTTTATTATATTATATTATATTTATCTTATGATATTTACTT
>NC_069000.1:17665633-17667531 GCF_001194135.2 Octopus bimaculoides
ATATATATATATTATTTATATATAATTTCTTATGTATTCAACAACAGGCCTTGAAATGCGCACGCACAGTGGTTCCATTCCGGGTTACGAATCGATGTTGACAATTCTGCCTGATCAGAAAGTGGGTGCTTTCATCACCATGACTGGTATAGGAGGCAGTAAAGCTACTGTTATCAAAGCACTCTTCAATATGTTTGTCCTTGATCTCCTCCTGGGAAAGCCTGCAAGGATTAGCTACATCAACGTCTGTCTTATGCTCGATGATTTAGTGGCTCATCTGGAGCGGGAATATTATCAAAGCCGACCCAACTTTAAACCACGTATCTGGAAAGGAGGTAACTATTCAAAATACTGCTTTTTTTTTTTTTTTCTGAGATACGCTATAAATGTAATCACATTTTTCGTGTAATTTGTATGTACCACTACACATACACCGGTTCCATTTTCCGGTCGTGTTGGGGCGCTTATATGTACACACACACACATACACGTGTGTGTATATACATATATATATATATATATATATATATATATATATATATATATATATATATATAGAGAGAGAGAGAGAGAGAGAGAGAGAGAGAGAGAGAGAGATGCGATACAGAGATTTTCAATATTAAAAACACATTGTAGTGCTCAAATGATTTGGACTTAACACTCCGAAACCTTTACCAATGACCAAGTCCGCGAGATAAATAGTGGCTGTAAGAGGAATTCAGGCGAGCAGACATGGAGATGCAAATAAACTAGTTAAATGAAGATTACATTGTCGTGAAGGCAACTCAAGTTCACTCACCGGAGATGTAATTACATCCATACATACATACATTGATGTAGTTACATAGTTACATACATAGTTACATAGATGTACAAGAAATCCACATTGCTGCAGTATTCATCTTGAGAAGGCTTCTCGTATAGACCTATAATGCTAAAAAGCTCAGAAGTATCAGTAGCAGACGAAAAGCGTCCAACGTTTATCATCAGCTAACTGAATGTGGTTTTTCTTACAGTATATCCAAGATATACAGACTTCCATACATACTAAGTATGTACGTACAACCATACATACATATCAAGAATTCTCCCGACGTTAGACGATGCATGAGGGTTCTACAATCTCTTGCTAAACGACCACACACGTGATTTATTTGCAGTGGTCAAATGTTTGTGCTCCCACAAGCTCACTCACTCCATCAAATCGACATTACCTGTACAGGCGAACGATGTGCCACATGTCAGATGACGAAGTGATCGCAGACTCAATTCGTACTTATTTTGTCAATCCTGAAAGATGAAAGGCAAAGTCGACCTCGGCAGAATTTAAACTCAGAACTAAAAGACGGACCAAATGCCACTGAGCATGTTGCCCGGTGTACTTAACGGTTCTCATCGCCTCTTATGAGTATATATTAACACCAAATAAAAGGAGACATTTGACCTTTACGCTATTAACTCAGTTACAAAACTGTTTGGTTTGCTGTTGTTCTATTAAACAGCATAATGTATGTTTGATTACCCTTCCGACGCTTCATACATTTATCTTGTCTTTCGACACAACTTTGCCTGCCGGAGTCCTATAACGCTTTTTGAGCCAGAAACATGTGCCCACAACTGTCTTTTGTCTCCAGATAATCGGTTGATCTTTTCGTAAATGGCATATCTATTGCAGAGGTTTCTCGATTCTTGAACTTATTTCCTACTTCAGTCTAGGAGATAGTCGCAATTGCCGCCAAACATTTATTTTACCTTCTTTCGAAGTTAACATAATGATTATCAAGAATTATTTTGTATGGTATTTGGTATACCTTTATTCGTTTTTGCTTGGTGTGTAGATAGACAGACAGACAGACAGACAGACAGACAGACAGACAGACAGACAGACAGACAGGCAG
>NC_069000.1:17667621-17667926 GCF_001194135.2 Octopus bimaculoides
ACAGACAGACAGATAGAGAGAGAGAGAGAGACAGACAGACAGACAGACAGACAGACACACACACACACACACACACACACACACACACACACAGCACACATATCGACATATATATACATACACATAATTGTACATATATATAGGTTTGCACAAATGCGTGCGTGCTAGTGTGTGCGTGTATGTATGTGTATGTATATAGAATCATATAAATAATAGGTATCTATATATATAAAAATGAGAATGTGTGTCTGTCTGTGTGTGTGTGTGTGTGTGTGTGTGTGTGTGTGTGTCCCTAAAACTCGAGA
>NC_069000.1:17671549-17672292 GCF_001194135.2 Octopus bimaculoides
ATATACAGGCATACTATAAGACCCAAGTAAAAACATTCCCAACAATTCAACTTCTCTGGTTGACATTAACACCCCCACCCCCAATAGGGGCCTTCATTCCCACATTTTAGAGCTCCATGAGCTCCATTTTGCAGGAGCAAAATCTTTTTCACAGGTTCCAGAAGACTGAAATTTTGGAATATGCGCATAAAGATCAATAGTATGGGATACATGTCTCATGATTAGAATTTTTTAGGGTGTGTAAAGAGGGAAAGAACCCTCATGTGCAATTTTGATGAAATTCGAATCATATGTATTCCAGTTCCTTGCAGAAAATATAACAGAAAAGTCTCATTTTTCAATTGCATGTAACACGGGCAACGCCGGGTATCTCTGCTAGTAAATAAATATAATTCACAGTTAAATACTGATCAACATTCATAACATACGAGCGAACCGAAAACCTAAACAAGGCAGACGTCTGGATGCTAATTTAAATAAACATATCCGATGGGACATGTTTAGATATACGTACAGCTATACATATACACGAAAACAGATATATGTTTGTATGTTCGTACGCATACGCACAAAGACGTATATATGTATGTATATAAATATACATACATATATGTGCATACATATATTAAAATAAACATACATAGATGCATACATGTATATACATATATTAAATTAAACATACATAATTGCATACACACACACACACATATATATATACATATGTGGATATATATATATATATA
>NC_069000.1:17673242-17679073 GCF_001194135.2 Octopus bimaculoides
TATATATATATAATACAAAAAAGGGACAACAAACATCCAGACAGACGCAACAAAGGAAACAAGGACGGGTCATTCGGAGGTTTCTTTCCGCAGTCGAGTTCCAGATTATCTTTGCAATTTCGGCAGGTTATACTCAAGATTGCTCCAATCTGGCCAGCCCCAAGGAAAAGCTAAGCTAAAATCATTAGATTCTTTGGAAGAAAGCAGCGAATGTATACGAACAAAAGGACGGGAAAAAAACGGAGAAATGTTACACAAATACAAATACAAATAACAGGACATAACAACAAGTGCCTTTCGACCAAGGACGTATTAAATTACGCTGGCGTGTGTGGAAGTAAAGCCTTACGGCAGGGACATAGGATTTGACAGGGTTATACAGGCTCCATTTAGTGGGCACAGGTCTTTATCTCTGCAGGAACAGCCGGCTTCGTGGTGTTGTGTTGATTGTGCGTATTTTATGCTTTTAATGTTTGGGGTGGAACTAAAACTAATTTTTAGGTTATGCCTATTGAAAAGTTTTCTATATTTGTGATACATTGGAAAATGTCTATCTATAAGTGACAAGAAGTATTTACCTATATTAAGGATTACATCGAGGGAGTAAGGGGTGTGAACCAGATAATTTTCCTGTGTCTATGCTTCCTTTTCTTTATTTCTGGTCTAATAGTAGGGGGTGTAACCTATTTCCTCTTTAAATCCACTAGCTTTAAGGACATTGTTATATAGTGGAGCAGCATTATTAAATATATTTCTATTGGAAGAGAGGCTAGAAATTCTCCTACTAATATTCTTAACTAAATTCTTAAACACTATGGGGTGGAGGGCAGGAACCTACATTAATATAACTAAGTCTATCGTTGGGCTTCCTATGGGGCTTGCAAATATTCTTTTGTAAATCTAGAGATACGCCAAGGAAATTGACAACCGTCAGGTTGGTATCTATTGTTACGCTAAGATCGAATGTTTTCATAAGTTGAATAATATCCTTCCTTAACCAATCTTGCGCTGGTCCATTGGTATTCTTAGTTAAAGCTATAAATAGCGAAATATACACCAGGAAAAGCTTTTCCTAACGTATCAAGCAGGAATAGCCCAATGAGATCGCATATTCCTGCTCCATCATATGACCCCCATGCTCACATCGAAAGAACCCTCGAATGAACAAAACATCCATGTTTCCATAGGTGAATTATTCAAATCCCAAAGAATTTCTCTCAAATCATGGTTATGATGCTCCCCCACTACTACTACTTCTACTCGTGATCAGAAATGCACATATCGTCAGCCACTAAGAGACATGCTCAGCTGGTTAAGATCAAGCAACTGGCAAGCAAATCTGTTGTATTGAGCAGAACATTTGCTGTAGCCTATCTTTTATACCAAGATAAAACATGTACATGATAACACTTCCAATCAGTTAAGATCAGAAGCCATGAGAGCCACTATCTGGTACTGTATCAGGGCATTTATTATTATTAAGGCGACGAGCTGGCAGAATCGTTAGCGCGCTTGACGAAATGCTTAGCGGTATTTCACCCGTTAAGTTCTGAGTTCAAATTCCGCCAAGGTCGACTTTGCTTTCCATCCTTTCGGGTTCGATAAAATAAGTACCAGTTGAACACTGGGGGTCGATGTCATTGACACATCGCCTCCCTCAAAATGGCTGCACTTGTGGCAAAACTTGAAACCATTATTATTTCCAATAATGACACGAGACCACATATTTTAAGAGCGGATTGAGTAGGTGATATCGATCTCAGTATTTGACATGAAATTGTTTTATCTGACCCCAAAAAGATTAGCTACAAACTTCAACAACTTTTCCGTAATCGATAAAAAATAAATCAATAAGTACTAGTCAAGTCTTGGTGTTAATTAAGTCGCCTCAACTCTTCTTGCTCACTTAATGTGTGGTCTAACGCTTTTGCCAGCAATCAACATTATCATAGAACAACAATAGTGACTAAGATCTTTGTAAATATGACGAATCCGTCTATATTATTATATTGTCTAACATCGAATTTGGGTCATATGAAAAAACAGGAAAAGAAGGATAAATTTCTGTTTTAGCGCCGTCTGAATATCGGAACAGCATGTGTAAATATTCAAATCCAAAAGGTTGGGTGTGGCGATATGATATAATATATTGTCGCATGCTCTGTTTTTGTTGTGCGATGCTAGCATTGAACGCTTTGACATTATCGAGGAAGTCAAGAGCTAAGCTCTTCTTACTTACCTCGTACTTCATAAGCTATCATGTTTAAAAAAAGAATCGTTTCAGAGGGAAATAATAAACAACGCCGGCGGAGGTAGTGGTTTTGACGTCGGTAATGGTGATGGTGGGAAAATAGTTGTAGTAATAGAGAGAAGGTGGTAGGGATGGTAGTGGTGGTGGTGGTGAGAGTGGGACGATGGTGATACTCACAAAAACGAAATTTAATGCGTTGGCTAAGCTATTGAAATCATCTACGTATGTGTCTGTGTCTGCATGCATTTGTCTGTGTATGTCCCTCTGCGTGTATTTCTGCGTGTGTGTACCAGTTTGCCTTTTAACAACGAGTCAGTCAAGGGTGTTACCTACACACCCACAAAGGTCAGGAGGTAACCATTTCATCTGGCTAACACCTAAACGCTTTCCGAAGTCACTCTGCGTCGTCAGCGTTGCCTCGTTGTCGAGGTTATTTCTACGGTTTCTGAAATCCTGGGGCTATTCACAAGTGAATTTCATAAGTGTGAAGAAAGAGCCCTGAGTTCTATTTCCGACAGTACTTAATCTTTAAAGCCCCTGTATCCATGCCTCACTTATGAGAGAAAATGACGGGAAGCCTGTCTAACTGAAAAAAAATGACAATACCGTAATCTGCTGTGGCCCACATTGACATGAAAGCATCTAGGGTCAGGTCGCTTTCGAGCGCTTACTGGTAACATGTAGCCCAGTACAACTTGTACGCTCGAGCCATCGGCGACTAAACCGATAACCCCCACCAAGCTTTCTTACTGAGGAAGGTGATTTATTGGTAATCCTGCGGGTCGAAAAACAAAACCTATCAAAGGGTGGAGGAACTCAAGAGAGTCAAAGGCCATCCCATAATGTGTTAAGATGAGTGGCCAAGTGGTTAGGGTGCTGCACTTACAATCGAGAGATCATGGTCTCGATTCCCGGACCGGTTGTGCGTTGTTTTCTTAAAGCAAAACTCTTCATTTCACGTTTCTCCTGTTCACTTAACTGTAAATGGGTAACCTTGTGACGGATTAGCACCATAAATAAGCCATACAATGAGTTATACAGCCTATCAACTATAGAGCGAATGACTACTTGAAGAATATTTAGTTTGTCGTTCTGAAATGAGGAGCAAGAGTAAAAAGGCCCAGTTGATTACTAATAATATCGATTTAATATTCAATAGGTACTTATTTTATTAACTCCCCTACCCCCAAAAAGTTAAAGTTGACCATTACAAGACCTGATTTCAAAATGTAACTAAATATCGTATGGCTAACATCGTTTCGTCAATCACTTTTAACCAATCCACCGTCACAGCCGAAGTAAAGAAAATTTCAATATGAGGCATCTTCTAACAAGGGTTTCATTAAAACAATTATAAATATTATCATAGAATTAATGTCTGTATTATCTTTTAGAAATAAAAGTGGTGGGCCGGGTTAATTAAAGATCAGAAATGTTAATTGTAAGTCTAATTTTAAACGTACGTACATACAATAATACATTAACACACACATATGCCTGTTGATAATCTCGTCATACACACACATGCCCGTGGACAATCTCTCTCTCACACACACACACACACACACACGCCTGTTGATAATCTCTCTCTCTCTCTCTCACACACACACACACACACAAGCAGCAAGATATCAGACAGACAAACACGGCCTCGATAACAAAATGGGAGAGAAGTCACTAAAAAGGTTGCGAATGGCAACAAAAGAACTTTCACCAAAGCGGCGAGCTGGCAGAAACGTTAGCACGCCGGACGAAATGCTTAGCAGTATTTCGTCGGCCGTTACGTTCTGAGTTCAAATTCCGCCGAAGTCGACTGTCTTTCATTCTTTCGGGGTCGATAAATCAAGTACCAGTTGCGTACTGGGGATTGATCTAATCACTTGGTCCCCTCTCCAAAAGTAGAAAAGAACTTTCACCAAAAAAAAAAAAAACGATTGATTGTTTAACCAACAAATTAAACGATCGATTAGTTAAGTTGGATAAATATTTAACGAATTGGCAAATAATAAAGGGAAACAATTGAACAAGTGCGTGTGTCATTAATATTGGCGTAATGATTCCCCCTAGACACAGCATAATTATAAACCTTTTTTTTTTGTGTACCTATATGCAGAGACGTGGCTGTGAGTTTAAGTTCACTTTGTAACCACGCAGTTTCGGGTTCAATGCACTGTGCGGCACTTAGGGCAAGCGTCTTCTAGCCCCGCGCTGACTAGTACCTTGTGAGTGAATAAACGGAAACTGTGGAATTCTGTCGTGTGTGTGTTTAACTCCCACCATCACTTGACAACCGGTATTGGTTTGTTTACATTTCAAAAGAGACCGATCAGATTTTCAAACAAAATAATTACTGGGGTCAGTTTGTCCGACTAAACCCTTCAAGGAGGTGACCCAGCATGGTTGCAGTCGAATAAATGAAACAAGCAAATGACAAAAGAGACAAAACACTTGGTAGGTTCTGAATTTGGGTTCTAGAATGTTCTTTTAGAATATATATGTTTACTGTAAGTGAACGTGGCTTAGTACTAAACCAACAAAAAAATTCAAGATTGCATGAATGAAATAACATTTTACTTATTTATTTATATTTGTTTTATTTCTATTGCCAGAAAATGACCAGAAAGATTTCAGAAAAGATATTTATGCATCCGTATACAAAAACCGAATGTTCGGTGACGTCACCGTCAGCTACAATAGAACTACCGACAAATTATTCCTAACTTACGGCAAGACTGGTTTGTTCGAACTTAACCGAACCAGCACGAAAGATATGTTTCTCCTACAAGCACTTAAAGGTCTGCCTTATTACATCAGCAATGCAGACGGCTATCAGGGTGTGCTTTATGGCTATCTGTATTTCAATCGTACATCCAATAATAGTAACACCGCACAAGACATTATAAGTGTAACTATACCAGACTTCGATCCCCAAGTACACCCGACCTTCCGCAAGACTTTAAAACCTATAAATATGTTGGAAAGATATGGACCAAATTATTTAAATTCATACAAGGCCATGAAAGGCCATTTTATATTGTTACTAGTGTGTGTCCTAATCAGCATTGCTTTAATTAATCCATCTTAATTCAATAGGAGTTTCATGTTGTATTAAAAATATATGTGACACTTATTGTTAATCTCTTTATTGTACTAATTGCCTGTCTGCTACCTAAATCATCGTTTGTTTCAGACGCTTGGCACCTCTCAATTATTAAATATGTGTATACTGACAGGAAGTAAGGTTTATTATATACAAGCAGAGCAACCCGGCGTTGCCCGGGAATGAAATTGTTGCTTATATACTTGAAGAAAAAAGCAAAATATGCTGTATAGAAATCTGAGGACA
Source organism: Octopus bimaculoides (assembly GCF_001194135.2). Classification (NCBI taxonomy): domain Eukaryota; kingdom Metazoa; phylum Mollusca; class Cephalopoda; order Octopoda; family Octopodidae; genus Octopus; species Octopus bimaculoides. The sequence continues at coordinate 17,678,840 of NC_069000.1, forward strand.
TTCTGTAGATGGACTCTCAGATGAATGCTGACTGGGCACCTCTCATGAATTGGAAAATTGAAGATGCGCCAAAAAGCTTCATTGGTACTTGGAAACTTTTACGAAAATTAAAATGTGGCTTAAATGAAAAAAATGATTTACATGAATATCCTCACAAGAGTAATTGAAATAAATTGCGATTGTGGAACCCCTCACGCACGCACGAAAGCACGCGCACGCACACACACTGAGTAT
>NC_069000.1:17681735-17686580 GCF_001194135.2 Octopus bimaculoides
TACATTGAATCCAAATCCCGCCATGCTCAGCTTTGCCTTAAGGAAGTGAATGGCTTGCGGTATTTGTCCGAGCTCTTTGGCCGGGTTCCGAGTTCCTGAATGATAGGATTTATCTACCTGGTCCCTAGGTGCATTTAGTGGAGTTCCCTCTGTTGCTAGCATTCGGGCCAAATTTCCGGTTTGAAGGCAACTTCCTCGAACGAAAACAAAAGGTCATGGATGTTGTATCTTTTATGGGTTTCAGTTATGAGACAGCGACCATGCTTTGAAGAATTTTAATTGAACGAATCGCCCTTAGTACTCGTTTTTTTTAAACCTGGCACTTATTCTATCGGTTTTTTTTTCCGAACCAGTACGTCACAGGGATGTAATCATACCAACACCGGCTGTCAGGCGGGGGAGCAGCGGACAGACACTTACACACAAGGATCCTGTCGTGTTGTGTGCGCGCGGACAGACACACACACACGACAGGATTCTTTCAGTTTCCGTCACCCAAATCCATTCACAACGCTTTGTCGGCCAGAGTATAAGACACTTGCCCAAGGTGCCACACATTAGGCCTGAACCTGGAACCACGAGGTTAGGAAGAAAACTTTGTACCACACACCCAAGCCTGCGCCTATTGGAATAAAATACCATGGTTTTCAACTTCAGAATTAACCACGAGAGTACAGGGACTAGAGAGCAATATTAAAAGTTAGATATTCTCCAATTAGCTGATTGTTTGACTATCTGTTGCTATGGAGGTCCAGTAATGTTGAGCTTTACTAAAGAGTTCTATCGTATTTGCAAGTTAGACTCATTTCCTATAGCATGCCATTCTATGTTTAATTTGCATTCCAGAGTAGTTTCTGTTGCAAAGGATTAACTGATTTCACTTCACTAAAGGGTGTACTTCTAGCTTATAAAATAATCTTCAACTCAGCCCCTAATAACTAAGTGTCTGTCGGAAATCTCCCCAGCACTTGTCACGGTCTGTCGAGCAAGCAAATCAAGCAACGCAGGATGTTTGACTCCTAACCATCACCAGTAGAATGCGTTCGCTATTACCGGTTGTCCCTCGCCACATGCTCCCTCAAGTCGCATTACCTAAAAGGTAAGAGACAGAGAGAAGCACTAAGGCTGGAATGCCTTTGGTCAGATTTGCTCGGTTGGAGCTAACCTGGGGTTAAGAAGCAGAATATAGTTATCTTCAATAATATGGCATGATCCAAAAATCCAGTTTCTTACAATCCTACTGTATTATTGTGGAGGCGCAATGGCCCAGTGGTTAGGGCAGGAGACTCGTGGTTTCGATTCCCAGACCGGGCGTTGTGAGTGTTTATTGAGCGAAAACACCTAAAAGTTCCACGAGGCTCCGGCAGGGGATGGTGGCGAACCCTGCTGTACTCTTTCACCACAACTTTCTCTCACTCTTTTTTTCCTGTTTCTGTTGTGCCTGTAATTCAAAGGGTCAGCCTTGTCACACTGTGTCACGCTGAGTATCCCCGAGAACTACGTTAAGGGTACATGTGTCTGTGGAGTGCTCAGCCACTGGCACGTTAATTTCACGAGCAGGATGTTCCGTTGAACGGATCAACTGGAACCCTCGACGTCGTAAGCGACGGAGTAACAACAACTGTATTATCTTGTTTCTTATTGGCGAAGCAAGGGGGCAATTATTCACACACAAGGTTGGGATAGTAGATATGTTGTATTACTATTATGTCGAACCAACAATTTAGTAGTATGTATGTGTCTACAATGAGAATGAGCAGACCTCAAGTCAAAGGGAATCAGGTTGATCTGCTGTTAAACAACAGGAAATAACACTGATCGTAAAGACTCCCTTCGGTTATGAAGGACCATGGGATTACACCTAGAAAGTTTCCCTCCGAGGAACAAGTCCGAACAAGGTTGTTTATGGAAGACCCGCCGTCGCCGATGCATACCAGCCTCATGTTATCCAAGGGAAAGGCAAAGGTCGATACAGCTTGTCACCAGTAACATTGCAATTCATTTCTACAGCTTAGTGAACTGGAGCAACATGATATGTGTCTTGTTCAAGAACGCAACAAAGAGCCCAGTCCGGGAATCAAACTCACTACCTCATGATTGTAAGTCCGACACACTAAGCACTGAGCCATGCGCTTTCGCATTGATCTTAGGACAGAAATGATAAGATGTTGAGTCTGGTCACCTCATTTCAGCCACTACATCCTTGAATTTGAATGGTTAGAATTTGAATAAAACGGTGGGTGAAGGAAATACCAAAAGAACGGGAATTTTTGCCTCAACAGCGTCCATACTTCTTTTTGACTAGCCAAGTTGAGGAAATGATCATATTAAATACGTGCAAATGGACAGTTGTAGGAAAAACGCAGATATGTTTAAGCTTGACAGCACTTATTCCCCCACCCGATGAAAAGGTAGTCTTTCCCCACCCCACCTAAAACATTGAATCTATAGTTCTAACTATGTTGCATGAACAAATAAAAAAGACAGGGTAGTTATGGGTGAAATACCTTTCGCTATAGATTTACGCGATCAAGGATGATTTGGCTTTAAACAACCATATAAGACAGCCTAACACATTTTCCCAACAACCACCCGCTAGCATACAGTTCATCTAATCAACCCCTTGACATTGGTCAACATAAACTAAACAAAATATTTCACTCTATAAAAGTTTGGTAAAACACAAAATATCCAGGAATATATAACAATAAGCATATGGGCCACAACATTTACTACAATCAAAAACATTGGGAATATCTCGAAGAACAAATATGAAATGTTAATCGATCACCCACTTTTTTTTTTTTTTTCATTTTAAAAAAATCTACGCCTAAAGCCCTTTCAAATCTCTGTCTCACGAAATTCCGGAACGATTGGCCGAAACTAAAGTTGTCACCTAATCTTTTATCTTCAAGTTGTTTGTCATTTTTGACTGCGGCAATACTGGGGCACCGCCTTAAAGGGTTCTAGTCGAATAGACTAACATTTTTAAGCTTCGTACTCATTCTATCGGTCACTTTTGCCGAACCGCCAAGTTACACTGGTTGTCAAGAGACGATGGGGAACAAACACAGACTCACACGTATATTACATATACACACACGACAAGCTTCTTTCAGTTTCCGTCTGCCAAATCCACTCGCAAGGCTTTTGTAGGTCTGAGGGAAGCATGTGATTGGGAAGCGAGCTTCTTGCCACGTAGCTACGCCTGCGTCTAATATTCACTTTTATTAACTAATAGCTGAAAAGAGTAAGACGGATTTTCAGTTGTTCTCTTAACCCCAAATGAGCTTTGACTGAACAGATTTTATAGTCAAAGGTATTTTGGCCGCAAACACTGCCCCATCCCGCTTCTTTTTTTCTTTCCTTCTTTTTCAAGTATTATTTCCCTTAAAACAATAGAAATAATTAAAATTTGACAACCCTTATTAGCAATCGCATACTGAATCTCTCATTGGTATGAGGAAATACAAGTTTCGAGGAAATATAAATTAGAATGAACAATTCAGAACAACTCACAACATAAATCACTCGATCTTATACTTTAGAAATATTTGATAAAATATACAATGCTCATGAATATGTAAGTTCCTTACATACGGACCACGATACTTACTACGAATAAAACTAAGAACATTCGCCACTCACCACCACCACCACAAACGAAAATATCAATCACTAAACGAGTCTGCACACATACAATTTTAAAATGAAGGATCACGTAAGATATGCCAAACGGATCGCGATGGTAAAAGGCTGGAAGTGCTGGTTTAGAACGAGAACTGGACAAAAACCTGATGGCTAAACTATAAAGCTCTGTCACACACACATCAGTGAAAGGGAGTCAAAAGAATTTTTTCTTTTATCTTTTGACTTCGGTATACGATTAAACGAATTTGACTTCGGTATAAGTACTATACAACCAGTGAAAAAAACAAATGCACTCATAGTTTGGCACTTCTAGTCTCTGGTGATCGCATGACCGACCAGACTATCAGATGACGTTACACATCGCTGGTTACAATGCGCTCTGGATCGTTTTCGCTTTAGAATGACGCCATCTCACTGGCGGCGAGTAGGCCAACATTCCCCTCTGATCGAAAGTGCGGGCTGGAGTAACGTGAAAAAGAACACAACGTGCAGCCCGGTGTGGAAATCGAACCCATGATCGTGAGTACAACAGCCTAATCACTAGGCCACGCGCCTTCACACTTCTAGTCCACTTGTGCTTAAACGCCATGCAGTGTGATGTTGCAAGTTCTAGCTAAATTGGAATCCTTTAATTCTACAGGGTAGAGTAAACTCTTTTCTATAATTCTAAATCAATGTAAATAGCTAAAGAAAAAGAAATGGTTTGCCGCCTCTACATTGAATTATGCCTTTGATACAGCATCTTGGGAACTTGTCACAATGTCATATAAATCATTTAATGTACATAGCTTCGAGGGGTTCGTGGGTTCTTTGCCGTCGTTGGGTCATGAATCATTAAATTTCAATAGATTGCAAGTATGATCAAACTTTACAATTAATTGGAGAGAGAAAGAGAGAGAGAGAGAGAGAAAAAGAGAGAAAGAGAGGAAGAGAGAAAGAGAGAAAGGGAGAGAAAGAGAGAAAGAGAAAGAGAGAGAGAGAGAAAGAGAGCAGTGCAAACAATTCAATATCAGATAAACCTGTCTACACACTCTTTTACTATCTTTTTTGCTCTTAAGTACTAGAACCGCCTCTAGTGAAAAATTAGGTTTCATTTAACACCAAACGTTTTATAAATTATATAATAATTATTAAAACAATTTAAAAGTTTAAAAGGTTTGTACTTCTATGAATAATTTCGAGATGATTGCACTT
>NC_069000.1:17688475-17689262 GCF_001194135.2 Octopus bimaculoides
ATATATATATATATATATATATATATATATATAGCTAGCAGAGTAAGTCAAATAGACATTTTATATTCTTTAAAAATAAAATAGAAAAAAGAGAAACCACAACTTCCAGGTATTTACTAGAAAGATTGATAAAAGTCTGTGTAAGCTATTTGAAAAAAAATTCTCAAGCAGCTAAAAAAAAGTCCTGTACAGGTTTTAGGATTTTAGTGTATGTAACATTTGGTTAATATAAATGAGACTTGTCACATATTTCTCACTCAGGTTAAATACATGGTTTCACAACATCAGTCACTCTCTCATCCAATCAATTTAAACAAACAAAATCCCCATCTACAAGAGGAAGCACACAGTCATATGAAAAAGTATAGTATTTTAGGAGTTATTTGTTGTGTTTAATTTTGTTTTTTTCTTTTGTTTTTTTTTGTCTTTTCTTTTCGTTTTTTTTTAATATAAATATATTGAAAAATGCAGGTAAAAGATAGGAGGCATACAAGCAGATTAAATTGCTTGATGAATTAACACTATTTTGAAGTTAATAAATTTAACCATGATGAGAGGAACTATCTGAGAAGGAGGGGGAAGAGGAACAGATCTAAGACAATTCATTGTGGCTCCCACTTGCTGCACTAATCTTTTACAGGTGAGTGGTGAGGAAACAATGGGTGCAGCAGTCGGTACCAACCCAAACAATTGCCAAATATTTCCCACAATTCACTACTCAGGGTACAAAATTTTTTTTTTTTTTGTAATCATATCTATTTTGAAAATCTAATTACACTTTACATTA
>NC_069000.1:17689474-17704726 GCF_001194135.2 Octopus bimaculoides
TTTGTTTGTTTTGTTTTTTTTAATCAAAACCTTAAGTTTTGGACGAAAATAAAAACGTTAGATTTATTTATCCCAGGATAAACAAAACATGTAGCCATTTAGTGTCAAAGAATATAAAACCAAAAGCTGGTACACTTAGGCACTTTGTAAAAATGTACATCATTTTAATTTTGGTTTTTATTGACAACCTACAAAAGAGGCATGTATTTTGAGGGAGAAAACTGGGAGATCCAGGCTTTCATCAGGAGTATTAGCAGTGTAAGTCAATTAGCTTGAATTGAAAACCAATACTATACCAGAGGCCTGGTTTACAAGGTGCTCACCTCTTCTTGCTCGTCAGCACTCACCACAGATATCACTAAACTAGCATCAACTCAAACGAAGTAAGCGATAAAACCTGAAGTATAAAACAATTACGCATATACTATCCATAAACAGCCAACCAGTCAGCAGCAAGTGACTACTAATGAGTAGCGTGTGTGTGTGTGTGTGTGTGTGTGTGTGTGTGATTAGAAGACAATGACCTCTGTGTCAAAAATCAGAGAGTAAACATGACATACTTTACAGAGGCTCCAACAACAATAAAGGGGTTAAAAAAAAAATATAGCTACAAAATAGATATCAGTTCCAGAGAATAGCTAGTATGAGAGTTTTACACGTTCTAAAATGATGTGAGAAATGAGTATGATCCCTTAGACAGGAGAAAAAAAAAAAAAAAAAAAAAAAAAAAATAGCAGCCTCCGGCATCTAACAATGATGCTTCTTTTGATTTCAGTTTATCTTATGACAGCATATTTTCTTTTTGTTTTATTACTAAGGTATTAGCTGGTTCGTTGAGGTGGGGCTGTAGGCATGATTTGGGTGAGAGTCACAAGGAAGTAAGGTATCCCAACTCAGAGTTCAGAAACAAAAAAAAAAACTTTAGTGTCAACTGAGATCGCAGCGTCTATAAAACAATAAATAAGGAATCCGGTTTAGAACGAATTTCAGGACATGAGTTGGTGATACTTGTCTCACGACTCCATCATCATACAGGATCCAGTTGTTGATGCCACAGTGATAAACACAGGCGGTATAATGTCCTCCTGTTGCATTCTTGCCATGGTGAAATATAACTGCAAATAGAAAAGAAACCATCAAATATTTAATTTTAGAGAAACATTTCTAATATAGCTTTACAACCATTGCTCTGTACTTGCTATGGATGGAATGATTACTTACTGGGACCAAGTGTTTTAAGATGGATGTCCATTTCACTACAAGTCACTTAACTCTGGAGAAGAGAGTGGAATCTGGGATTTTGCTCAATCAGGTAAACTGGGGAAGCAAAGCTAGGTGCTGCTACTTTGCACCAGGACACAAATGGCTGTAGCAGCAACATTTGAACTACAAAGCCAGTTGTCTTTCAAGACTAATATTTCAGCTCTTTAACTGGTACTCCATCGGTTACAAGTGCTCCAGTTGATCCGATGAATAGAACAGATTACTCATGAAACATACATGCAAGTAGCCGAGTACTCCAGACATGCATACCTTTAATGTAGTTCTCAGAGATTCAGCATGACACAGAATGTAACAAGACTGACCCTTTGAATTACAGGTAATTTTTTTCCAACTGAATGGACTGTAACAATATGAAATAAAGTGTCTTGCTCAAAGACACAATGTGCCTCTGGGGATCAAACTCATGACCTTACAACTGTGAGTCGAATGCCCCAACCACAAAGCTACATGTCTTCACTTATATTTCAGCTCTTATACAGCACTTAATGTGTTGAGCAACGTGACAAATTTAACATTTTCAAAATTATTTTACAGCATAAACCAATGGAATGTATATGCTGAACCAAAGAACTGTTTAGAAAAAAAAAAAAAAAAAAAAAAAGAAATAGAGCTAAACAAAAAATATTTACCAGCAAAAAGCTTATAGCTTCTTTGAGCCATTGGGATTCTTGAGCGAACTGGAGACAACAGTTCTAAAACAGAACAACAATGATTAGTATTCATTCAAAATTAACAGTTCTCATCAACACATCCCTTACTTGATAAGATAAAATTATGACATCCTATATTAACAGCCCCAAATAATATAGATTAGTAGTGATCAAACAATATAGAAAAAGACCAACAGAAAAATTCAATACAAACTGGAGTTTTTCACAATGCAATTCTAAAATTAAAACCATGTTTGCAGTTAAAATACACCAATGAAAACCTGGTCAAGAGTTTATTGTGAAGAAATTCAAGCCAAGGCACATAGCTACTGCTTCACTTTGCTGACAATGCTACAACTATGATGAATAAGCATATAAACAATTGCTCTCAAAACCATTTAAAAAAAAAAAATACAAACAGGAAACATTGGATGTACAACTAAATTTAGAGAGGCCAAGTGGGTAAGTTGGCCAGTCAAGATGCCAGAAGAGTTCAGCAGTATATTCTATCAGTAGTCACAATACTTTATGAGCTCAATCCACTCTGCTTGTGTGTAGGTTACTGCAGGGTAGGAACAATGCAATCCTAAGTTAGCTGAGAGTGCTACGTTCACTAATTCCTGTGGATATAGAGAACGGGAAGGGAAATCACTCCAGCACAATCTAATCTCCACAACCAATGGTATTCAAAACCAATCAAAGTGAAGTTGGATGAACAACTTTATATATTACCCATTATCCTTTTTTCATCTTCAATCTCATTGTTTCTTTACATTTGACATCTCAAATACAAAACATTGAAAAAAAAATCAGTGCTGGTTATAATTTCTATAGAGTGACTGAGGACATGTTCCAAGAGTGATAAAAATCAAACATCTAGTCAACACATGGTGTTTGGAGTGATCACTAGTTATGCCTCCATTCATCTTCCCACACAGCCTCAGAGTCAACACAGAGGCCTACATCCAGTGCCTGGAGGAGGTAATGCTGCCCTGGGTCAAGAGGGTGGCTGCTGGAACACCCTATGTCTGGCAACAGGACTCACACCATGCCACACAAGTAGGAGAACCCAGTTGTGGCTGTCAGACAATTATAGGGTAGGTGTGAGAGGTTGGATCTCATTAGTTTGAACATAAAACAGGTAGAATAATTGGGCTGGATACAGCCAGTTTAAATGCTGAAGGATTAAACAAATGTAATTTCTTGCACTAGGTTCTTAGAGAAAACAATTACAAAAGTTCTAAGTGAAAGGACTGATGCCTTTAAAATAATTCTCATTTGCACACACAACATCAAGACACTTTCAAACTAAATTTTATAATAGACTGGCAAAAATGTTCCTTCTATAGGAATCTCTGTACACTTGAAATATATAAATAAAAAATAGTCTCTGTATTACCTTTACTTATATCTAGTTCTATTGGGTAATCAATCTTCTTTAAGACCTTCTGGATCCCTCCATTCTTATCATAGATAAAACATTTGAAATGTAGAATAAGTACTGGTGGTAGTTCTTCAAGAGTAACTTTTTTGGTTATTTCCACCTGAAAAACAAGATGTATTTCTAATATAAAATAACTGAAATACATACACACTCACCTATATATACATTCATACACATACATATTTACACACAACACATAAAGCACACACATGTTAGTATTTAGTGAATACAAATACTTTTACACAACTTAATATTTCTGTCAAATCTATCTCAGTTTGCCATTTCATTTAATGAGAAACATTTCTCACAATACATATTCACAATATCCTACAAGTGATTAATTGTCAGAACATTAACTTTTAAGAGTATTAAAGTGAATCCTCCACTGTGTTGTTTTGTATATAACTTTTTTCATATCCCATTTAAGAAATTTTAGCAAAGTTAACTTAATGCCTTCACCCCAACAACACAAACCAGAATTACAACATTTTAAAAATCATTATATATGAAACTGTGTCAATGAGCAGATTTCATACCTCATGTGATAAGTTTAAAGGGAATTAGCTGTGCGTGTTAAATGGCTATTACATGATGTAATTCTTTTAGTTTTCAACACTGTCAGATCAACTCCCATGCTAAATAAGTACAATTCTCAAACAGATATTACTAGTACTGATATTAAAAAATCCAAACCAATCAACCCCTGTACCTAATTGCTTTTTAGGTACAGAGGTATGAAATGGTACTGGGGTATGAAATGAATGGAAGTTAACACCAACCACATGATTTGATCTTAGAACTTAAAATGACAGAATATTTCATCTGTTACTCTAGTTTTTGACAGTCCATTGCTTATCAAATCTAGCACCATCAGCACTGTTCTATAAAACTGGTCTCCCTTTTCCCCCCACTGAATTTGATTCAATCAAACCCCAATTCCTTTCATCTTTAGTATCAAAAATATGTATTTTCCACACTGGGTCAATGAAAAAGCCTTAACTTTTTGCCTGTCCCATATAGCATATGGGGTATAATAAACATATTTCCTTAGCATCCATGCTTCCTACACAACACACATTCCCCTTTATTTTTCAACCACTAGGATTTATAATAGGAAAGCTTTATATTAATCAAACAAGGGTTAACTAAAAGTCTGAAAACAAGCATGGATGTTTAGAACAAACTTAAGAAAATGCTTTGGACAAAGGTTAACCTGCTAGACATCAACCAAATCTTCCCCAAATCACACCTTACTATCTTAAAGAAAGTGAGCATTGATAAATGTAGTTCCAGTTTGACTATATCAGAGCAGGAGGAATGATCATGGCTGAAACCACTTGCCAGACAAGTACAAATGACATTTCAATTGATTTTTCAAAACAACTTGTTAATTTATTAGTATTTTATAACATACAAATTGGGGAAATGACAACTTGAATGCCAATAAATAAATTGATGAACTCAATGTTCATATTTAACAACAAAAACTTAAAATATTATATTTCAGTTACAAAGCCAATTAGATAGTCTTTTTTTCTTTTTTCATTGAAAAATAAAAATAAAATGGAAAAGCTCAAAAAACGTTTTCATTTTGGAATAATTTGCTTCAAATTGTCTAACAGGATTTTGTTATAAAAAAGTGCTGCCTACCTCTGTATTAGTCTTTGAGCATGTATAACCATGAACTGCTTCTTTACTTACAAGGCCTTCAAGAGCATCCTTCACATTCCAGACTTTATCAGACTTCAAAATAATAATTATATATAAGTACATTTTAATCATGTTGAACAATTTCCACCCCCACCCCCAAATTCTTTTTTTTTTTTTTTTTTTTTTTTTTAATCTGCATATAAGGAAGAATAAGTACAAAAATTTATTTTGGATCAGTTATTTATTATGAAGTTACTGATAGAAAATGGGAACAACAGCATGAAATAAGTGACAGATACCTCGGAGTACAGTGGAGGTTTATTTTAGTTCAAATATATATTTACTAGACATCTCTGAACAAAAATATACAGGATATGTTAAGAGGTTAAACAATTGCTTGCAAAAATGAAATTTTCACTATTTTTGTAAGCTACTAGATGGAGAGAAGATTTGAGTAAAGACAGTTTATTTGTTTCTTCCAGTTTCAGTCAAAAAAAGACATATTCCACCTGAAGACTTCTTGCATTGACAAAACATCTTTAAAAGATAAGATATTTTTTAATGCAGATTTATAGCACCTAGTATCAGTAACTGCTAAAATTTCCCCTTCAATACCCTCTATCAAGAGAGAAAGGGTATGGGTGTATTATGTACAACCCAACACTCTCCCTCTCATATATATAAATGGAAGTTGGTTATTATAACCAGTTATCAAAATGAATAGGCCCCAAACTATTTGCTTAATGTTATCACCCAATTATTGTTCCTGAAAAGGCTTTTTATCCCAATAAGCAGTTTCTACTGCATTTGTGTTTATATATTAATATTACTTATTACTTATACAGAGCAAACTATTTAGAAAAGAAAATATTTACCTGTATGTCTAACTGTAGTGTGAAGAATGGCTGAAGTGTGGCAGATTCTTTGGAGGCAACCTGATACACAGCAGACCTCATTTGACCAGCAAATATATCAGAAACACAACTCCTGGTAAAATTGGCCTACACAAAGGGATTACAATGAATATTTTGTATTAGAAAGTGAAACAGAAAGATAAAAAAGTCAAATCCCTAGGATACAATAAATAGTTATTTAAAGACTAATTTTTTTTAATCAACAATGTAAATCACAAGTGGAAGAGATATACTTGTAATGTCTACATCTATTCTTTTGTAAATTCGGGCATCTAACAGTAATTGAAGCCAATGTTTCACCAACCAGATAATATTCCTTCCCAACTATCAAGTAGAGACTTAACAGGCAAGCAAAGTTATGTACTTTTACCCAGATTAAAACACTGGCCATGTAAGAGTTCTAAACAATAACTACAGACTACAAATTGTGTTTCAAATTCACATATATTGATTATCAAATAAAAAATACAATTTCTACCTTCTGAAAATTAACTGACACCATAAAGTTTTCAGTTTTTTTTTAAGTTCATTTTTCAATAGAATTATATGGATCAGCAATATTCATGTCACCAACAATCATGAATGTACAGTATGGTTTAGAAGTGTTTTGCAGATATAAAGTTCCAGATTTGATTTCACTCTGATACAACTTAGGTAAATGTATCATACTATAATAGCCTTCAGTTGAACAGCTTGCATGTGTAATTCAGAAACTAAGTGGAAGCCTATAGAATACTTTTCTAATAGTTCCTTCAATTGTTCAGTACTAAGCTAGATACTCACTTGTCACTCTCACCATTAGGAATGCTGTGAATTATTAACTCACTGAAAACCTGAATGCAACAATATAATACTCTTGTTCACCAATTATGATATAAAGTGTTTTCATCTCTCAACAACATGTAACCACACCAGATAAACATGCTGTACATTCTGACATTTTATAAAGTGAAATTTGGATTTTGCTTTCTAAAAAATTTTTTTCCATAACTTTTATTCATGACACAAATAGATACATGTTGGATATAAAGTCCAAATATTTTAATTTCCAATCATGGTGGTAAATTTATCAATATTGAAAGCAGGAACAAATATATTCCAAAAATACAAGAGGCCATATCCAATATTTAACACAAGTCCAGTATGTAAGTAAACTCAAATGTCATAATAAAAATCATACCCTTCGTGTGTAAACTGTCTTGTTTTTCGGTCCAACTTGCTCCCAGTCATCATCGGTATTGGCATTCTCATCAGGAAGAAAACCATTTTCCTTGTGTCTTGAATTATGATTCTCATCTGAATTTAAGAGATTTTTAAACATTAAAAAAAAATTAAGCTCTACAATAATCTATGTAGAAACTGATGCCACTTAGAAAAAATTTGGAATATAGTGAATGTAGAAGAGATTAGAACCGTTATCAAGTCTGACAATCATCAGCATTATGAAGGGATCAAAATAGCTGACTGGTCCAAATACTGGCATAAGAGTTAACTCCAATAAAAACATCTTCGGAACAAGAACTGGTTAACACAGCATGTATAATAGCATAAAATACATTTAAATATTGACAAAATATTTAGAAAAATTATATTTCATATTCATTTGCTTAACTTTTGGTTAATATTAATTCAAATTTTTCCCATTATATAACAATGTGGGAATGACAAATGTACATCCAAAACAGAACTACTCATAGATGAAATAAAAATTACACCATTTTGTTAAGTTAACCAAAAAATTTGGAAATTAAAAATCAAACTAAAAGTTTCAGTTTATACAATCAACTATGCTGAAAGCTTCAGCTATTAAGTCTAATACTGAAATTCCAGTTATAAACAAATCAGATAATTACCCGACTGATTAGGATTGTTATTTGCAACATTTACCACAGCAAGCATCTCTTCATGAAGTTTGTTTAACACAAAACTCAAAAACTCCTCAGCATCTTCTTGCTTCCCAAACTAAAAAAAAAAATGAATATAATGATAACCTACTGCTTGAGAGAGAGAGAGAGAATAATCAACACACAAGTTTAGACTGCTGCTAGTATTCTTGTAAGCATTCAAAGACAAAGACTCATACTGTGTAGCATTCCAATGAACTGAGACAAAAATCAAGTATCTATGCCAGTGGTTCCCAAACTTTTCAGGGACGCGACCCACTATTTATGACACCAGTTTATGGCGACCCACTTAACTCTACTGGGTAAAAACAGTAATGAAAGCAACAAATTTATTTCAGATTACATTTTCATTGAGGCCTGTGAGAAGGATGAGCCTGTTTCTTGCTACGCTCAATAATAGAATTAAAAAAGCCTACTGCTTGATAAAACAACCAGTCTGGTATTGAAAACATGAGTCTTGAACTATCTCGATAGACAGCAGTTAATCAAAGATAATGCGTAATTTTATAACTTTTTGCGACCCATCAATGGGTTGCGACTCATAGTTTGGGAACCACTGATCTATGCTGTAGTGAGAAAGGGAGAGAATGAATCTACAGAAAAAGATCAAAAAATTAAAGGCTAATCTCAGAATGCTGATTGTCACATAGGAGATGACAAAGGACCACGTGGCAAGGCAGATCCTATGTAAGAGAAGACCTATCTGACTCAGCATAGTAATCAGATAATGAAGAAGGTTTTATAACATCTCAGGTCTTCCAAATTATCTGAAAATGAAGAACAGAGTGTAATTGCCTAGACTTTAGACAAATACATCTTAAACTTTACTACTTGGAAATGTAATCAATTGTGAATGAACAGTCCAAAAAGATGTCATAAAATACCAAAATACTACAGTGATGTACAATTCAACAAACTCTTTAAAAATAGTCTAGAATCAGTTTTAATCTAAACTGCAGCCACAAATGGCTTAACTTGCATTTAACCCTCATTATGGCTTAACCCTTTAGCATTTAAAGAGGCCATATCCAAAATAGTCTATTTTATGTTCAAGCAGGCTAGATCCAGCCTCTCACTCCCATCCTACAATGTCATTGTAAAATAAACAATCACATCATGAAAATCTCAAAGCTATGAGAATGTATGATTAATTAAAAACAAAGTAAATAGGCACAGGAGTAGCTGTGTGGTAAGAAGCTTGCTTCCTAGCCACATGGTTCCGGGTTCAGTCCCACTGCGTGACACCTTGGGCAAGTGTCTTCTACTATAGCCTCGGGCCAACTAAAGCCTTGTGAGTGGATTTGGTAGACGGAAACTGAAATAAGCCCATCCTCTGTGTGTGTGTGTGTGTGTGTGTGTGTGTGTGTGTGTGTGTGTGTGTGTGTGTGTGTGTGTGTTCCCTCATCATTGCTTGACAGCCAATGTCAGTGTGTTAATGTACTAGGCTTACAAAGAATAAGTCCTGAGGTCGATTTCTTCAACTAAAGGTGGTGCTCCAGCATGGCTGCAGTCAAATGACTGAAATGTGTAAATGAGTAAATAATCTGAATGCTAATAGATTCTGGTGTAAAAATGTAGCAATCAGTTGTCTAAATTATACTTTTGGTTCCAGTATATTACACTTGAGAAAATATTGATTTGGAAATGACATAAGTGGGTTTAAGTTATAAAGTTAGATTGTTTTGTAGCTGTTCTGTCAAAAAACCAAGAGACAAAGCTTTGGAACAGAGAGCGCCAGAGAATGAAGATAGGGAAAATAATGTCAAACATTTCTCAGTTGTATCAGAAAATAGATTATGAACTCTTGAAAGACATCAGCAGAGCAGTAAAACTTCTCAAATAAAAATGTATATTCCACAGTATACTGAGGATATTCACCTTGAAAGACAGGGTAGATTCTATCATGTGCAGCATATTATACACACATGATGGTTCAAAAGGGGGTCCTGGGATTAATTCTGCAGAAGGTGAGCGTTTCTTAGAAGCTGAAGATAAAAGAATGGAAATAGATTGGAAATTAGAACATTTTTACGTTAATTAAAGAGTAAACAGAAATGAACAACTTTAAATAGAAAGAAAAAGAACTAATTTATTTTACATTCTTAAATTATACAATATAGATTTACCTGAATTAGGCATAGTATTGAACTCATTCATAAACTGGAACCTGAAAAACAAGATTTTCTAAAATGTTTACAAAAGACAAAATTATTTCATACATAAAATACAAAAAAAAATTTACAAATTTTATACAACTAGATGTAAAATGAAATACTTACATGGCATCTAAAACTGGTGTTGAGCTGGGCCCACGCTGTTTAATTGAAACAAGTGGCAGCTTTTTTATTAGATGGTAAAAGGGTGGACAAGATAAGAGAGCCTGTAAGGTCTGAGAGCATGGTTAAGGTAAAGTAGAATTACAGAAATCAATATCAACAAACTGTTACATTGGCCAAAATTTCAACACCATACACTAATTATTTACATTCGAAGGATATTTATCCTCATCTTTTTTGTTGTTTACAACATTATGGCTGATATACCTTCCAGCCTTCTTCAGCTGTCTTGAGGAAATTTCGAACCTGGGTTCTTATTCCTAAGGTATTTTTCGATGTTATTATTTATTATTATTATTATTATTATTATTATTATTCAAGCCACTGCTTGAATCTTGGGGTTAGTAGCCCATGCTCTTAACCACTACTAACCCCAAGATTCCGAGTTCGATTCCAAGCAGTGACCTGAACAACAACAACAACAACAACAGCGGTGGCGGCGATGGCAAAAAAAAATACGTTATGAATGAGAACCCAGGTTCGAAATTTCCCCAAAACACCTGATAAAGGCTGGAGGTTATATCAACCGAAACGTTCTGTTAACAACAAGATGAGGACAAATATCCGTCAAATGTAAATAATGTACGTAATTCCTCATCTCTTAAATATATAACTGTATCATAAGCTAATATTCACATTTATGTCTATTTCTGAAAACCAGTTACTGTTCAAATAGCAGAAAGGGAGCAGAGGGTGTCACATGGAACCTGAAAACAATTGAAACCTAAAATTAACCTAACAGAATATATATTCAACCCAAGACTTACAAAAAAAATAAAGCTTTGTTAGTTATTGGTTTCAAATTTTGGCACAAGACCAGCAAGTTTTGCAGGGTGGGAGCCAAGTGAATTAGATCAACCCAAGTACTCAACGGGTACTTATTTTATCAACCCCAAAAGGATGAAAGGCAAATCGATGTCAGTGGTATTTGAGCACAGAACATAAAGACGGACAAAATGCCATTGAGCATTTTGCCCAGGGTGCTAACAATTGTGCCAGCTCGCCACCTTGAAGTTCAGTTAAATATTAAAACAGATATTGGTTTCAAATTTTGGTACAAGGTCAACAAGTTCAGGGGGGAGGGGGCTAAGTCAATTAGATCACCCTCAGTACTCAGCTGGTACTTATTTTATTGATCCCAAAAGGATGCAAGGCAAAGTCGACCTGGGTGGTATTTGAACTCAGAACATAAAAAAGACAAATTGCCTCTAAGCATTTTGCCTGGCACAATAACAATTCTACCAACTTGTTGCCTTAAAGATCTGTTAGATATTAAAGCAGATATTGGATAAACATGCTCTCGTAAAGAGAGCTATGGGAAGATATTGTTAGATTTTATCATTTTTCTAGCTATAACATTTAACTGCACACTTTAGTTCACTAAATTACTTGGTAACTAATTTTGCAAAGTTTAGGTCGTCACATCTATCATCGTTTAACGTCAGCTTTCCATGCTAGCATGGGTTGGACGATTTGACTGAGGACTGGTGAACCAGGTGGTTACACCAGGCTCCAATCTGATTTGGCAGAGTTTCTACAGCTGGATGCCCTTCTTAACGCCAACCACTCCGAGAGTGTAGTGGGTGCTTTTATGTGCCACCGGCACGAAGGCCAGTCAGGCAGTACTGGCAACAGCCACGCTCAAAATGGTGTCTTTTACGTGCCACCTGCACTAACTTGGAAATTGCTTACATATGACCTTCCTGAGAAAAAGCTTTATATCAGTGGCTCTCAACCATTTTTTGCCTATGGATCTCTTTGATTCCTACTCAATGTATATTAAAAAAAAATCCTAATTTAATATTAGGAACAGCATAAAAAAATTGCTAAAATATTGTGTATTATAGAAATATAAGCAATTTATTGCATATAAATTTTAGCAACAAAATCTTATATGGACCCCCCCCCCAAGGGCTATATAGACCCCAGTTGAGAACCACTGCTTTATATAAAGCATTACCAAGAGTGGCCTTCCTACTTTTGATACTATAGCAGATTCCATTGTAATTTTAATTATTTTAATATTTACAAAATACAGCTAAGTAACAAAAAAGTACTTCGTTAAAAGAGCCTTCTAAACTTTTGTTTTCAAGATTAATTAGTCATTAGGAAAGATATATGGCCACAAACAGATATATGGCCTCATCCAACCTATATCAGAATGGAAATGCAAATATAAAACAGTCATGGAAAGTATCAATGATGCAACATACTAGGAGGGATAAATCCCTGTAATAGAAAGGATACAGCATTGATATAACACCAGTTGCCCTTGTTGTTGAGAGCCCGAGGTTGCAGGGCCACAGGTCGGAAGATCAGATTCATATCTTTCAAAGCAGCTATAAGTAACAGAAAACAAAAATTAACATTACATAAATCTTACTGATATATGAGAGAAATATTGGTATAAAAACATGTTTATAGAAGAGGAACAAGTTATGATTAACACACTAAGTAGTTCTTTATAAATACCAATCACAATTAAATAAATCACTGATGGAGAAGTGATGCCATCCACATGGAAAACGATAGTTGAATAAGTATCAACATAATGTAGTGAGCATCAAATATCTAACTAGAGATAACTATTTTGCATAATGCATGCATACAGGTATGCATTATACAAAAGAACTTAAAGTTACCTATTTGTTTATGACCATATTCAAAATAGTATAAATTATCTAATTTCTAGTGTCAAAGCCATCTGGTCTATATAATAAACAGTATAAATCACTATAAAGTTATATTTTTCCAGGACAGCAGTAAGTAATATAGTAAATGTTTATTATATTTTCTAAGTGTGGCCGTAAAATTGCATCGCTCAAAGTTGTCTGCTCTTACACATCAAAATAAACCAGAAAATGTAAAACTGAAATTTAAAACAGCAAAATGAAGATGTGTACTTAGTTTTTGTTTATATGCTACTACATACTTCAGTTTGTGTCTATGCACTACAATAACATATGTGCTTCTTAAAATTTTACATGTTTTAATAACCCACTACAATAAATAATAACACAAAGGCACTTCAGTCTATCTAGTGACATCATCATCATCATTTAATATCCGTAGTCCACGTGGCATGGGTTGGATGGTTTGACCAGGGCTGGCAAGCTGAGAGACTGCACCAGACTCCAGTCTGATTTGGCGTGGTTTCTACAACTCAGTGCCATTTCTAATGCCAACCACTCTGTCAACTAAATTCCATACAAGATTTTGCTCAACCTGATGTTGTTGAAGGCAATTGCCTTGAAATGCTGTACTGTGGAATCAAACCTGAAGCAGTGTAGTTGCAAAATAATATGTACTTCAGCAACACAGACATGTCTGAACTTTCAGACTATAATAATATCACTATAACGTACATAAGGTTACAAAGTGAAGATAAAATTTGGATACTTACCTCCGATCTTCATTGCCATCAGGTCTTCATCAACAGCAACAGGAGTTGGCAGCTGAGGGGTAGATTCCTTTACAAATTCTCGTTCCGGGCTTGGTTTTGGCACTGTAGCTGATGTCATACCTTTACCTGTTGCAGCCCTGTCTACAGATGCTGGAGAGGATGTCCGTTTAGAAACAGTCAGCTCATCGTCCCTGTCTGATGTTCCCGAGTACACAACAATACTCTTTGATGTAGTCTCAGTGTTTCTGAACAGACCAGCCCAAGACTTCATCTTGGGAAGCTGTGGAGTAGGAGAAATATTTTTGTCTTTAGCTTGGCTAACTGTCTCCACACTCTCTGTTGAGGTCACACTGTCTGCATCTTTTGTCACATCTACAGTCGGTGTCTGTGACTCTGATTCTAAACTATTTGGTACATTCTCACCAGCAACTGCTGAACTCTCAACAACAGGTTTGGCATTTTCAGGAGATTTTGTTTCATTCACATCTGCCAAAGAACTATTTACAACACTGTCAACATGGTCACTAGGCTTGGGTGATTGGTCACTAGACTGGCTCTGCAAATTATCATTGTCTGAAGGTGCAGTGGTTGGGAGTGGTTTATCTTTAGCCTGACTGTTAAGTGAATTTGTATCAGATGGAGATCCCTCCCCAGTTTGGTTACTATTACTCTTTTGGTCAGGAAATGTTATTATATAATGATCATTGTGTAACTTTAACTGTAAGTTATCATTAGGAAGAATACCATTCCCAGAGATTTCAGAGTCAAAAAAGCTAATAGTTTCCAACATCTGGGTTTCAGTTTCAATTGACTTTTCTAGTTTTCCAGAAGGCACATTATCACAGTCTGGCTTCGCCTGACCACTCTTGTCAATCATGCTAAAACTAGTTGGATCAACTTTATCAATTCTGCAATTTTTCACTTGTACTCTCTTGTTACACTGCTTGATATTTTTCAGATCTCCAGATTTCGTATCTTCTGCTTCACTTTTCAATGAACCAGACAGGCTGGGTTCAAGCACACTGTTCCCCTCATAGAGTTTGCCATTCTCTTTGACTGATGTGTTTGTCACTGGCATGCTTGGTTGAGACTGGTCATATTCATGAACTGTAACTACATGGTTGGAAACCGGTGGAATTACAGAGTCATTATTGACCACTTCTAGTGAAGCATCAGAAGGAGGGGGTATGAAGTCGTGATTTACCATAGTCAAATTGATGGGGATCATACCTGGAGGAGGCCCAACCACTGAGGGTCTGTTTATTTGGGACTGAGAAAGGTTGACTGGTTGTGTAAATACCAAAGGTACTAGTGGAGACTGGAAAATAGCACCTCCAGCAGGGATGTGAGGAACAGGTCCTGTGCGTGGGTATAGAGTTGCAACAGGAACAACTGATGGAGGTGGTGGCGGTGGATTACCATTGTAAGCTTCATAAGGAATCAGATCATCTGTAAAAAGACAATGAAGGTCGTGAGTTTTTATATAACTTAGCAAAGCATCATCAGGAAGGGAAATAAACAACATTTAACTTACCAGCTAAAGGAGATCCATCTTTGTCCCAAGGAAACTGAAATAGATAAAGTTTAGATTTTATTTCTCACCAATAGGTCATGGTAGGCATCCAAATTGAAGATTTTCCATTATGAAAAAAAAAAAAAAAAAAAAA
>NC_069000.1:17705112-17708132 GCF_001194135.2 Octopus bimaculoides
AGGCCATTTCAAATCAAAAGCACACTACCACCAATAAAGATACACACACACACACACACAAAACAGGTTTCTACTTAGTGCCCCAATTTCCAAATTCCACTCAAGGAATTGGCCAACCTGGAGATATTTGCCCAAGATTCCATACAATGGAATGAAATCCAAATCTACATATTAACAAAGCAAACTTCTTACCCACAAGTTATACATGCAAAAAGTTATATTTCAGGACTTAATAAACAATCAAAGATTCAAAAAACTTGATTACTCACTTCTATTTTCTTCTGCCCAGATTCCAAGTTTGCACCATGCAATATATGCTGGACAGCATCTTGTTCATCTGGAGGTAAACCACTGAAGTCACCAAAGGAGTAGTTTTCCTGAAAATACATTACTAAAACAGTTAATTACATCCCGAAATTATTACAACTACCACTATAAATTAAATTTCTTTTTAACCCTTTCATTAACATTTTTGTGTGAGGGAGTGAGAGAGGAAGAGAGAAAGAGAGAGAATCTGTCAGTAAACTAAGTATTTTCAACTTTTTTAATTTGCTTAGTTCGTTGACGCTGCAGTCATTAATTTCCTGTAGTTTATTTCTATGTACAGAGCCGTTAGAAATAATAATTTTCTCCAACTCTTCAGATGATTAAATTGAAAAAGCCATAATAAAAGGACAAACTGGATAGAATGAGAGTATACTGGCAATTTATAATGGTGTTATTCAAGACAATTTAACATGGACAACTTCCATTCTGTGCATCTGATTATCAATTTTATTATTTCTTTTCTACTAGGAATTAAAAAATGATATCAAGACAAGAACTACACTGTACCTTACCCAGCTATACAGTATACTTGGAGCAAGTTTTGGGTGCAGGTATAAACGTATGGTTTATAAATTTTGTTTAACAACCATATGGTTTTAGCTTCAATCCCACTGTGTCATCCTAAGTGATTTCTACAATAGCCTTGGACTGACCAAAGACCATCCTTGTTCTTGAATGGTATGCCTAATCTGTCACCCAGTTTAACATCACCACCTAGCCTTTAAGTGCACCTAGAAACTCCTACTGCAAACTTTGAGATAGATTTCTGCGAATAATTTCTACCCTACCTACCAGCAAATGGAACCCACTAGCACTGCCCTTCCACTTCTAAGATGTTTAATCCTTTCGTTACCTTTTTTTTTTAAATACACTGCCATTCTTGCAATTAATTTTGAAAGCAAAATAACTGACATTATTAAGCTATGGTTTGGAACATAAATGAACAGGAAATATTTGTATCATAGAACCACAGGTGGTCTCAGGCAAGTTGGTATCAGGGGTTACCCATCTCACACACCCAGTAATTCAAATGCTACCCACCTACATTTTTTTTATTCTATTACAAAATAACCATACTTTGCAAAATTCAGATTTTAGCATAGAAGAGTAAAGAAATCTATGGACATTATATTTATAAAAAGTATCTTAACAATATACTTTGAAATCAAATATAAGATTTTTCAACTCAAGAATTGAATACAAATTATATTGCACTAACAATACACAAACCTTCCATTAACATTTTAACTTTCTTATTGAAGTAGAAACATCAGTTAGATGTCTGAAATAATAGAATTTTGATACCTTGAACCAATGTTTGCTTATTTGTTCAAGAAACTTAGATCTTTTCCATAAGTGCTTCTTGACCAATCACCACCAGATCACCCATCAACTAAGCATTTTTTCCCCACTAGCATCCACAGATGCAAGCATACTGTGTGGTAAGAAGCTTGCTCCCCAACCACATGGTTCAAGCTTTAGTCCCACTGCATGACACCTTGGGCAAGTGTCTTCTATAGCCGCAGGCTAACCAAAGCCTTGTAAGTGGATGTGATAGATGGAAACTGAAAGAAGCCTGTTTCATGGTATTAAGGTTTACATCCCTGTAACTTAATGGTTCGGCAAAAGAGATCAACAGAATAATAAGTACTACACACAAAGTGCACCAAATTATTTTCATTTGCTCTAAAAAGTACAGCGAATAAAGAGTTTGGGAACAACTGGTGGCAATGCAATCTGCTAAACATAGCAACCACACCTCTCTAACACCCTACCATCTTAGCATATCAAAGATTATTTCAATATGCATTTTTTTTTATTAAGTCAGTGAATCATAGGTGACCAGAAAGAAACAGGCAAAGCTTTGGAAAAATTTGAATAGTAAAAGCAACGCCTCTTAATGATTAGAATCTAAAAGAAATATAGAATTAATCTTAAGGGACACTACAGCACACACTCTATAGTTATGGCTGTAAAAGAGGATGGGGAACAGGCAAATGAAGGGATATGAAGAAAAGGTTCAGAAAAACAGAAACCAATGTTACACTTGAAAGAAAACAGACGATACTCTAACTTTAATATGAGTTCATCCACACTAATAAGATCTGACATGTGAGAGATGCTGACACCCTATCCCAGGCTTAACAAGAATAAACTTAATCATATTTAATAGGGCCATGTTTTACAAAACAAAATTAGCAATCAATTAGTTTAAAGTTTCTGAAGTGGGACAATACCGGTGTATATAATTTCGAACGTTAATTTCACCTAATTATATACATAATTACGAGGCACTGAAGAAGCCAGTGTATCATATACTTGATTCGCGTGAAAAGGAAGTTTTAACCCAGGCGAACCTATGAGCTAAGGCCTCCCAGCTGTGACTATCATTTTCCTTCCGGTGTGTCCATTTTCCTTCATGATAATGTCGTTTTAAGGATATTTGGCTGTTGTGTCTAACAGGTTAAGTTACCATGTAGAGACACTCATTGAATAAGTTTCTCGCAGCCCCAAAAACGTATTCAAGTAAATTTACAGAAATAACCAATATTCATAAAATAAGGTAATTAACAGAAATAATCTCTAACAGACACCCTCACATACTGATTTTAATAACTAGCCGATGATGCCCTTACCACCTCTAACCACTCTAACATGAAGTTGGGGTAGAAGTGGGGCAAGTAGAGTTTAAG
>NC_069000.1:17708588-17721586 GCF_001194135.2 Octopus bimaculoides
GTAAGTGGATTTGGGAGCAGGAAACGGAAAAGATCCCGTCATGTGTCAGTGTGTGTGCGCGCCTTTGCGTTCGTCCCTCACGACCGGTTGACAACCGTTATCGGTTTGTTTACGTCCTTGTAACCTAGCGGTTCGGCGAGAGACCAATACCAGGCTTTAAAAAAAAATAAATACTAGGGTCAATTCGTTCGACTAAAATCCTTTAAAGCCGGTGTCTAAGCATGACCGCAGTCCAATGACTGTAACAAGTAAAAAATAACTACTGGTCACACTGTCCAAAGTTCAGGTCACATTACTGCCAATGTGTGTGGGCTTCGACTGAACTGAAGTTCGATTTCTTTAACATTCACTGATTAACGGTATGAAATCATAAAAACAATAGCTCTAACAAATAAATCGTGCCATACATGCAAGCATTGGAACAATCAATCCATGCTACAATATCTACTGGAAAGGCATGAGCGTAACAAATTCACATCTCTTCAAAATGAATGCGATAAAAGTATTGAGCAACAGGTAATTACCAATACAACAAAAAGAAAATAAAGTATGTTTACTGCTCAAGCAAAAGACCAAGTCAAAAAAGAAATTCTATCAAACTTTGTTTTTAAAAAATTTAATTTAAAACGCCAAATATCAAACAAACTCAACTAGCTTGTTTAGAAAGCAAGGTATTAAATCAGGTTAATGGGCTGGAAATAAAACGTTCAAAAATGCTTTTAACAATAGGATGTGTAACAGTCTGCTAGTCTGAAGTAAAAATATAAACATTTACACTTCAATTGCTAGTGTTCTTATTTAGCCGCAGGTCAAGGGGTTTCTAAAATAGTTCACTTTGGATGACATTAAGTAATGTGACTTTATGGAAGACCGGTGGAGAGTGGTTTGGGGGAAATTTAGCTGCTATTTCTTACAGGTCAAATGACCGTAAAGAGACTCCCTCGTCGCTTCGACAAATAACTAATTAATCACTAGAGACATCAATTATTTTACAAGTCATCTGTTTATAAATCTGTAAACTAGAACAATGACAACGTCCAACAGGTCGAAACAGCTATTAACAATGGACAGTGGTAAGGACTGAAGTCGAACCTAGAACAAAAGCTGTACATTCTGAAGATAGCGGAATTACATCGACCACAGAAGACTGAAGAGAACTAATACATCAACCGAACACGCCTGTATCAATAACTTAAAATTTAGCACTTTATTTTTTTTTTTAGTTTATTTTATGCTTTTATCTTTTTCGACCTAGATTTGTCAATTGGTAAGGCCAACAAGCGATTAAAAAAAAACAACAACCGGAAAGAGGATAGATTTTATAATTTACAGAAAATAATACTTCTAATTGAATTACGGAAAAAAGATGCTGCAATGTCGACAGTTATATTAAACGACGGTAATGCTTAAGACCAAATCCAAAATAAACATGTGATTCACAGTGAATATTATTTTTGCGATCATGAAATTTTACCTACAGGAATCAGTTTTAGAAACATACTTCAATAAATCTTGGATTATTTCAACTTACAAATATTTTGTATTAAGTATGTAAATAGAAAGGTATCAACTTGTGTGTGTAGAACAGCTAGAGACATAGTTCCAACATGGCGCTAATTCCTTAACCTTAAACAACAGACATCAAACAAAGCTCATGTACATTACACAACATACAGAGATAAGTGGCTGGGTTTATTTTTACAATTTATCTAGCATTCCGCTTAGTTATTGCAAAACGAGCTTAAAAATCGAGCAAATGAGGAGTAACAAGTGAAATTGCTCGCTGACAACCTAACTCCACACACCAAACTCTGTTATCACCCACGTGTCTTCACAACACACAAACCAATTTTTCTCAAGCTACTTTCCTAAGAAACATTTTTTCATCAACACGATATATTTCTGTCTAAATGAAATATGTGTTATGCTCGTATGTGGCTATAAAAAGAAAATATCAAACGTGGAATTTTTTTTTTTTTTAAATATGTATAGATAAAACAGTTGAAGAGAGAGGCCAGCTTGTCATTATTGGTATATGCAAAAAAAATTTCAAATGATTAAACACAAGAGGCCGATGAAAATCTGCGGTCGTTGAATAAACAACCACGTTCAAATACAAACATCAAAATGGGATACATGTTCGATTATATTTATTTAGACGAAAAATTTAAATTAGTCGTTTACAGTAGTATATCTATTCCGATCATAAAGTTTATCTAAGTGTTGTGCTTTGCACTGAGAAAACAAAATCGGTTATGTTAGACAAGTCTTGTAAAAGACAGCTAGATACGGAAACATGAAGGAAAACAAGTTTAAATCAAGTTTAAACTATATAAATTTTGTGAAGGGATCAAGGTTACTTGGATACATGAAGTAATAAGATGATGTAGGGGGGGGGGTAGAGAAAGATTGGAACTTTATGCTTCTAATTTCAATTGTCAGCATACTGACAGAGAGAATATACGTGGAGGGGGAATACACGAAGTTTTGGAAAGGGTTACGAAAATTGCTAAGTCATTAGTTCGTATAGAATTATCTAATGGAATCAGAACATTTAGCTTTTCAACTGTCATAATAGACATCCAAGTAACATTACAATACATAAAGTGATCATTAGAGTAGAGAGAAATTGAGACAATACAGTAATTAAAATAGTGATGGAGCATGAATAAAGATATTTTCTAATCAAAGCAACTACAAAAGAGGTTTTAAAAACTATTAAACGTTTTCATACGTTTTGTTTTTTGTTTTTTATTTCTCGTTCCTCGTGTTAAGTATAAACAACAAAAAACGTTAGGCAAATAAAAATAAAATCGCTTAAAGATTTCATCGTTGATATAGTTAGAAAGTACTTTTTCTGTATGTATAATAATAAAATGAGTCACCTGAGCTGTTTTAGCCATGTTTATAAGCTGAGTTAAGACCAATCCATTGCCATCAGACTTCACACTGAGACTATCATGTCCGACATTATGATAAGGAAAGTACAGAATTCCATCAACACGCATGCTCACCAAGGGATATAACTCCATCAAGCCGACTTGCCGGGGCTCCAAAACGCAAAGTTGGGGGAGGAGACCGGCAACAATTATTTTCAAGGTGTTTGGTGATGGAACCGAAAGTAATGATGACACAAGATTAAAATAAAATTAAAAAATACTAACTCAATTAGACCACACTCAAACACAACAAAATATTTACTGCACCCCAAATTGGTATTTAGGTGCCGTCGAGAAGGGAGTACAGAATTTTTTTAAAATAGTCACAAATTGGCTCTCCAAGATTTTTCACGTGACTCTCAATGGCGTTTTTATATTCCTCGGCCATCCATCTATTTAGCATATGAAAAATTATATACTATATAAATAGACACGTGAGGTCGTTGAACTGGGTAGTTTATTTACATCTTATCGTTTACTCGTGTCACTTCTCACTGCTGTGTTTATATTTCAAGGGAGAAATAACCCTTAGATTATTTGACACTTAACTCAGATTTACGAGGGAGCTAAATGCACTTGATAAGGAGTTTCCTAACAGATTTAGATTTACATCTCAAAACAAATAATATAACTTAGACATTTAAATAGCATTGATTTTTATAATGGAAAACAAGCATTTAATTAGGCGTATAAACATATCCCGTTTACATTGTCTTAAATCGCTAAAAGAAAAAAAGTCTGTTATAGATTTAGAATTATTTTAAAACTGACTATTGCAGATCTTTGTAGTCGGCCGCCAGAGTAAACTACCACCAGATCTTTGAGTACCATTAGCGATGTTCACGAACTCGTCTTCCCTCGTGTTCAGCCCCCTCAATCTCACCAGTCTGGAAAAGCCTAAAAACGTTCATGGACAAAGACCCATATGAAAGCCCTGAAAACCAGTCATCAGGGAACAGGCTCAATGACTTCACTTGATGAGTTCATGGAACAGATTGAGACATAGATCACACAACCCATAGTTAGAGCGAGATTTCCAAATCCTATGTCAAGGTAGGCAGTGACAGTTGGGATGCTGTTGTCTGAAGCTAAATACTGACTGAAGTAGATTCCACAGATTCATAGGATAAAATGCATGAATAGCAACTGAGACCTTTGGAAATATGCTGTGCTTGAGAAGACCTGGCTAGCCAGGTGAGACCATAACCTGTGGCCTATGCTAGTGGTGTAACCAGCCCACTTAGGCAAACCCCTTCAGGTAGATGGCCCTGTTTGATCTGTAGAAAAAGCATAGGTAGAAACTCTATAAGATGTACCCAGTGTAAGCTATGGACACATAAGAGGTGCAGCAATATCAAAGGAAGGCTAACTAGGAAGATTTTTCAGTTATTAACGCAGTGCATATGCTACTCTAAATTAATAGAGTTAGTGTATGATATCTTCATTGTGTGTCTATTAAAAAAGTATGGTATCTATTTGATTTTGGGAGACATTTGTCTAATGTAGCAAAAAATTCCCTAGTGATCTTCCTTGAAACATGTGAATCATGGATTGTGTTGTACCAGAGGACATCATGGTTCTTATATTTGTTGCTTGGCTTATTTGTTCAGGTGTGTTGTTCAAGGTTGGGACAATTCATTTAATTATAAGCAGTAGTATGATTGTGTTGTGCATGTCAATGAGTTTTAGTTTGTAGTTTGTTGCCTTGACTAATTCTTTTTCAACTGTATTTTCAATCTGAGTGTGTTCGCTTACTGTAACATAGTGTTGATATGTCAGGTGTAATTATTAGTGGAGGAATTGGCAGAGTTGTGTATATCGGTGTCTTGTTTTTTTGTTTTTTTTCTCATGGTATCCAGGCCTAGCTACATATATATGAAATGGTATCGAAAAGTTCCCAGACTAATTCTATAACACGCCAACAAATGGCAACATATGGTTGCATGCACAGTGAGAGCTAACAGTGACCTTCATGAGGCAGTGTGCAAAAACTTTATTGGAAAAATTCATCTAAAAAGTCTGATAGGCCACCAATAAATGCAACAAATTGATACGAAACTGCATGTTGTCACTAATGTTGGTCTTTTTTCAGTGTCTAAAAAAAATATTAAATGAGTCTTGTCAAATAAAATTGGGTAATAAACCCAAATGTTTTCAGCACCTCACATAACTGACAATATAGTGCATCAACAAAGGTGTTTCTCCATAGCCATATGATTTACTAGAAATAGCAGTGAAATATCCTTCAAATTACATGCTACTGTTTTTATAAAACAAAAGATACTCTGAATAAAGTAGTTCCCAATACACTTCATCTGAAAAAAAACAAAAAAAAAACAGGCTGTTCATAGCTAGAACAATTTTCATCATAGGTCTGCTCAATCAGGCATTATAAGCCACAAAATACTACCATCATTGCTGCTGCCACCACCACCATGCTTGAATGGGTTGGACATAAATAGAGTATATAAATATATTTTAAACATTAAATATGATTTCCCTTATCTGACTATACATTTAACATACTGTATGACATTCCAAATAATCATATTTTGTTAACAACCCCTCAAGCAAAGGTAAAAAGCTATTGCTTCTAGTTCTTGAAATATAACTAATATTGCATTTAAATATTGTTTTGAAAAAGGTGATGGACTGGCAAAATAATAGAACACTAAATAAAACAGCTTGCAGCATTTATTCACAGCTGTTTAAGTTGTGAGTTCAAATCCCTAAGAAGTTACCTTTGTCATTCCACCTTCCAGAGTCAGTTGAGTAGTGGGGTTGGTGAAATTAGATGTAGCCATCCCCTAAATTGGAGAGCTTGTGCCTTTATTTGAATTTAATAATCAGCAGAGCATCCGTCCATTTTCTCTGTCTACTATTCCTGGGAGAGTTGTGGAGGTAGAGTCCTCAGGCACCACCTCCACAGGGTCCTACCAGAAGCAACCATCATTAGACTTTATGGCTGGATTACCAAGCATGACCAACAGAGATTATGGATATAATCCAACCATTTCATTCTTGGTCTACCCCTAGGTCTCCAGCCAATTAGCTCAGCTTGAAAACTCCCCCTTGCAATTCTTTCCTGTGACATTCTTATCAACAGAGCATTGGACAAAAATAATTTGCAGTATATAGTCACAACTTCCTTTATGTTTTGCATATAATCACAACTTCCTTCATGTTTTGCTGGAGTTGATCTCATAATTAATTCCTCCAGAGATTAGTAAAAGAGAGCACCTGCATCATACTGGAGTTGATAATATAATCAACTGCATTGTCTCACCCAATTTTTGAGGTTGTATTGGTTTCAAATTTTTGGCACAAGGCCAGCAAGTTCGAAGGAGTGGGGAGTCGATTAATCAACACCAGTGCTCAACTGGTACTTATGCTATTGACCCTGAAATGGATGAAACGCAGAGCTAGATGAAAAATTCCAGGTGTGGAAGCAAAACCTGGAATCTGTGGGCCTTAAGGTTAATTTAGCAAGGACTAAGGACAAGGACTAAGCAAGAAAACTGACCGGACCCTGCCTGCTTCAGGTAGATGGCTCTGTTCAATTTGTGGGAAAGGTGTAGGCAGGAACTCCATACAGTGCACCCAGTGCAAGCTATGGACATACAAAAGGTGCAGTGGGTTAATTGGAAGGCTATCAGAGAAGACAGTTTTCATTTGTGGAAGATGCACAGGATCCATTAAAACGACTTGGGAAATTGATTCTCTCAAATACTCTGGTGGCTCATTAGAGGTAGTAGATAATTTCTGCTACCTAGGAGACCAAATTAGTAGTGGAAGAGGATACAAGGAGAGTGTGATAACTAGAATAAGAATAGGATGGAAGAAATTCAGGGAGCTGTTAACTCTGTTGGCCACAAAAGTTTTCTCTCTTCGAGTGAAAGGAAGATTGTATGATGTATGTATATGGACAGCAATTCAACATGGTAGTGAGATGTAGGCCTTGAATGCAGAGGACATGTGAAGGTTAGAAAGGAATAAAGCTAGTGTGCTCTGCTAGATGTGTAATGTAAGTGTACATGTTCAACAGAGTGCCAGTTTTCTGAGAGAGAAGTTAGGCATAAGAGGAATTGGTTGTTGGGTACAAGAGAGAAGACTGTGCTGGTTTGGTCATGTGATGTGGATGGATGCTGACAGCTCCACAAAGAAGTGCTGATCTCTCAAAGTGGATGGAACACGTGGAAGTGGGAGACACAGGAAGACATGGGATGAAGTACTGAAGAACGATCTCAAGAAGCTGAAACTTTCAGGCAAGATGACAAAGGACTGAGATCTCTGGTCCCTAGCTTTACTCAAGAAGATTTATACTCCACTGCAGAAGTGTTGAGATCGATTCTTTGGTGGTGTAAAACACTCATGGCAGTGTCATGTAAAAGCGCCCGTGCAGTGCCACGTAAAAGTGTCCATGCAGTGCTACGTAAAAGTGCCTGTGCAGTCTCACATAAAAATGCCCGTGGGCGCCACATAAAAGCGCCCGTGTGGTGCCACATAAAAGCACCAAGCACACTCTGTAAAGTGGTTGGCATTAGGAAGGGCATCCAGCTGTAGAAATCCTGCCAAATCAGATTGGAGTCTGATGCAGCCCTCACCCAGGGCAGTCGCTGGGGCACCATGTACTAGGGGGCACCAAGGAGGGCATGACAAAGACAAAGAAATTTCCACGACCGTCAACTTGTACACGCCGAAATTCTGCTAGTCAGGGGCACCAGCAACCCTAGGGCCAACCCTGCCCCCACCCGTCCTGCTAACTGTGGTCACACTGTCCAACCAATTATGATGCTCTCACACACACACATTTATGAAGACCAAACCATGTATGTGCAAGATACAAGTAGGTATACATGAACTGCACACTACTTGCAAGTAAATCTGTAGGATGGTACAAGTGAGTCTGGAGAAAATCCTGTGTTTGCAACCTGCCAAAGATGTGCAAACTGCAATGTAATAGCTTTGTAATCTGTAATGGCTGTTGTTGCTAAATCATCAACAAAGTCATAGAACGCTGTATTTATCCATGAGTAGTATTCACATCTTTGTGTTTATTAGTTACATTCAATTTTTCTGTGTATTATTTTCTTAGTCTCATACCACGTGTACTATTTATAGTGGACGATAGCTTTGTAAAGCTGCAGTGATTTATCAACCAGCAGAGATTATGAATAAACCCATTTTTAAATGTTATGATATAGTTTTATTTATCATGAACTGAATTTGTAGTTCTCTATACTTCATTCCCAGAACGTCAAACGTCAACTCATTGGCATTCTCTTTTCATGACTGTTTTTTTTTTTCCTTTGCAGATGTCGACTTTTGAATGTTCAAATTGAGCACCGACATATAGATATCGCCAGCAATGAAGTTCCGGCGAATGTCATGGCCATTGTCCCTAGTTCAGCAAAAGAAAAAAAAAATTAATGACGTGCACAGAATTAAATTCAGTATTTCTTCATGTTGGTGAAATGCCATAGATTAATATATGCTATATGCAGTGTATAAAATGGCTACATTTTTGTGAGACAAAAATAACCATTTTTTTTAATAAAGACGCGCTTAAATGTAAAGGACAAACATGTGAATCTTTCAAAAGTAACAACATTTTTGTTCGTTGCCAATGATCCAAACATTAAAAAAAAATCTCTTTATTGTTAATAGGTCTCCTTTGTGGGGATGATGGATTGGCAAAAACGGTAGAACTCTGAACAGAATGCATTGTATTTAGTTACGGTTTTTACGTTCTGATTCCTAAATCCCACCAGAGTTGACTTTATCTTTCACCCGACAGAGTGTCACTAAAATAAAGTACTCCATCTAATACTGGAGCCAATAGAATCGACAATTCTCTTCCCACAAATCTGAGGGTTGTTAGAAGTAATTTGCCTTTGTAATAAAACTTTCGTTTTTATTACATTGACTTTTATTTCAAAATATTCTAAGTTCGTGGTAGAACGGCACATCTATGCAAAGATACTTTGTAAAGTAAATAAACGATTCAACTGTTTCACATAGAAAGCCAGACAAAGTTGATAAAAGTTTCAAAATGCTAGGTGATGGCATATTTGATATCGTGACCTGCTTAATCCCTTAAATGTGTTAACACTAACTTAACTATTACTTTTCATGTGGATGGCGTGTCCGAGTAATAAATCTCGGTGAGGATTTATTTCTCATGTTCTCCACCCTAAGTACTTTCATCGTATATACTGCCTGAGATTAATATTAATTTCATTAATTCACTGATAGTCAATGGTAACGATAAATCGTATCCCCATGAAAGTAGCATAAAAAAAAGCTATAAATAAAACACTGAACACTCCCTGTTAGGGTTGTGTGTAAAATTAGAAACAAAGGGTTTTATGTTAAGCAAGATAACTACATATATTTACTTCATAAAAATCCTTGCTTTTTTTATGAGCTTAAAATCATTTTAAATGTTTTCGTGTATTTTTTAGCTAATTTTAAAATTCTCTTAAAATAGAAGGAATTATATCTGAAAAATATTCCGCATTTTCGTAACAAGTAACATCGCAGTATGGCGTCGCGGCCAACACACGTGGCTTGATACCTTCTCATTTATTTCTCTCATCGTGAAACATTTCATTTGATTTCCCCACTTCATTTCCCGCACATTTTATCCTTCATCAAGTTTGAGATGGGCCGCTGCCGTACAAGACGACATTACAATAAGGTAAATATTACATTTCAAGCCATTTCCAAAACTATTCTTTGAACATGAAAATGTCTCTCGTCCATTAATTCACACTAAATTATGGGCTTTCGTTGTTATTGTTTTTTTTTCTTTATTTCATGGTTTCGGCTGAAATTTTTCTAACAAGGATGTTAATAGTTATTATGACTGGTTGTCTTAACAAGGAGTAAATACATTAATATATTAATAACATGGAGTAAATATATTAATATAAATTTCCAAAGTTTTTTTCCCCCCTACAACATCTTTAGATGGTCAGAAAATATTCAGTTTACTAAATAGAAATTAAATATGCCACTTGGTTTCATTACAAAATATGCATTTTCAGTTATCCAAATGCATGAAGAATCTCTTGCGAACTTTTTAAATTTCTTGCTTTTAGGTTTTATTTGACATAAACATTTAACATTTACCAATTTATCTTATGATTGATAAATTCCTAATCTAAATGTTTAACCCACGTTTAGTCTTTTAGAATATTTAATTTTTTTTATTTCCACCGGGTCAAACCCTTTAGTTTTGACCGTCTTTTGTTTTTTCACGGAAAACAATTATTTCGTTTTCTCCGCATTACGTTTGTAGTTTTTCATTAAAGTAAATAAATATAACTGGTAACAAATTTTGGTAACAGAGATCCTATTAGACATAAATTATAATACCATAATTCGGAAATAATTATCTTACAATTGAAACTCGAGAGATTTCGACAAAAGCTGTCGGAATATGGCCGTTGTTAGTTTCCTAATTATTTGATTTTGCTTTTAGTTTATCCGTTGTTTCTCTGGTTCCTGCATATCTCTTAGATTGTGATCTGTATCTTGTTATTTATCAGAACTTTAAGTTTTGCTTCAGATATTTATTTTATACTCTGTCTACATTTACTGTTGGCTATATTGAGCATTGTGTTTGATTAAGTCTGAACATTATGAAAACGTTAATCTTCTTGTTGTCTACTTGTATCACATCAATCTTCCATTCCATATAAACATATTGGTAAACTTAGGATTTGATAAGTGATTTTTTTTTGTTTTTGTTTCCGTTACGTTCTTTTACCAAACAGAACCAACGGCTAAGCCTCTGTGGTTGCTATAAAAGCAGCCAAATCTACTTCAACATCCAACCGTCTTAAGAGAAAAAAAAATAGAGTTGTTTGCTAGGAGAAATAAGACAGGATGAAATGCTTTCTATCAAAGTTGGTAAACAACGTTTACGAAATTATAAACATGCGATAATATTCTGCCTGTGTAGATTTTACGTATGTCTTTCGAATTATATCAGTACATACCAATAGATATATGAAAAGGTGTCCTGGAGCCTCAGAAAAACATGGGTATTGTTAACAGTTGTTTTGCTCCAGGTCGGCGTGACCGTGCAAGTCTCTGATCAAATACATTCCAGCCATTAAGTGCGTCTATAGAACTACTTTATTTAAGGTAATGTCGATAGAAGGAAATTTGTCTATTTCTTGCAGTTTTTTTTCTTTCTTAGCGGTTACCTAAAGGCTCGCTCATCAACTTGTTAATTATCGTGATGAGCGCCGTTATGTCTTAAGATTTTAGTCGAGTCTTGTCTATCTTAGAGTTATGCCGATAGAAAAGGCCTGAGTGTCACAACTTTCCGATATTCTAAAATACAAATTACTAGATTTTTCCGGCATCGATTATGTCCCTTTAAATATATATATATTTTTTTCAGTTTAGCGGCAATCAATCGTTTTGAGTCTCAGAAATGCCATTCGCAACTTGTCATTTGTTCATTAGTTTCCGTAAAAAGTTTTTATTTATTTACTTTGGACGTGTCGAAATGGAAGAGGAAACTAATGGGTGTACGTGTGTGTGTGCGCGAGCGCGTTCTGTTTTATGTATTTGTACTCATGGATTTTACATACACAAATGAAGCAGGTAAGAACCGAACCCTAGCTGCCTAAATAAATATAGCTGAGAAGGCCAAAATAAACTGTATAACTATAGAGCTATATAACACATAATGTGGTAACTATTCAGTTTAGTGGCATTAAAAAGGTAAATAAAAATTAAGGGGGAGATAACTATTAAAGGGACATACAAAAGTCAACATAAATACTGGATATTATTTACTTTGGAACCAATCAGAATGGCACGTGGAAGACCAGCGGGACCACAATTCATTGTTCTTGAAATTGAAATCCTCAACCGTGAATCAATATTGGAATATCACCCAATTAGCCTAATGACGAGACACGATTCTTCACAGTAATTGGCATGGCGTCGACTAATTATGAATTTATACACATGCGAAAATTATAAATTCGCCATGTAGTTATCTGTAATACTACAGTAATTATCTCCCCCTTAATTTTTATTTACTTGTTAAATATCACTAAGTTGAACAATTACCTATATATATATATATATATATTAGAAGCTGATGCCTTTGAAATTGTTACTGACTTTTTGGGACGTACTTTGAATTTAGGTCTTTCAATTTTGTCAATAACCAATCAGCTCGTACCATTTTGTTTGGCGGTAATATATAAACACACACACACACACTCGCTCACAGTGTGTGCATTATGGTCAAGTTGCTCAAGACTAAAGCGAGATAGCTGATGTTATCCTGTAGGTATATTGAGAGATTGTTCTATCCGTACTTTTTTTCCCCCCTTGTACAGCGTTCACTCAGATAAGTTTGTCCATTCTGAAGCCTATTATGTCAACGTGTGTGTGTGTGTGTGTGGGGGGTCTACCTTGAAGCGTTCGCGCGTTGTACTAGAGATTTTCATATCGTACATTTCAACTTTAGGCGGAGGTAAAGAATACGTACACCACCCGTTTACGGCGTAACCAAAGCCCTAACCCTAAACACCGGGTGTGCGTATTTTTTTACCTTCGCCAAATGGTGTTTGTCATCTTGTCAAGTCATATGCTGCCAGTTAATAACAGTCTAAGTATTATTCGATTTGCTACTTTAAACTATAATTTGTGGAATTTAAGTAAAATGTGGCATTTTCCCCACAAAATTTTTATTTCTTTTCACTACTGAAATTAGTATTGAGATTAATGTGTCTCAAATACGGCGTGTGTTTATGCTTGTTATAAGTTTGGACAGGCGCTTTCTGAGAAAGATTGACAAAGGTTTCACTTTTAAAAACGATATCCATGTAAAGTTGAATGAACTGTTTCAAACTGATTTTTTATTGCCGAGCAAAAATCTTAAGAATCTTAATCAAAATTCTTTATGGAGAAACTTTATAAAACATTAACTGATTTTAAAGGGTAAATATTTCGTAAAGGACCCGTTCGTACCTCGGTGTGAAATAATTTTTTCCCCACAGGTCTTTTCGAGTGTATACAACATAT